>NW_015440445.1:0-1176 GCF_001577835.2 Coturnix japonica | reverse complement strand
GTCCCATTGAGTCCCATTGAGTCCCATTGATCCCCATTGATCCCCATTGATCCCCATTGAGTCCCATTGATCCCCATTGATCCCCATTGATCCCCATTGTGCCCCATTGATTGATGTGTCCCATTGCTATTGTAGGCTCGGTGATGATGTTTACGTTGCCGCCTTGCAGCACCATTGAGTCCCATTGATCCCCATTGAGTCCCATTGAGTCCCATTGTGCCCCATTGATTACCCCACTGATTGCCCCATTGATCCCCATTGATCTCCATTGATCTCCATTGATTGTAGGCTGGGCGATGACGTTTACGTTGCCGCCTTGCAGCACCATTGAGTCCCATTGAGTCCCATTGATCCCCATTGAGTCCCATTGATCCCCATTGATCTCCTTTCAGGCTGGGCGATGAGGTTTATGTTGCCGCTCTGCAGCACCATTGAGTCCCATTGATCCCCATTGATCCCCATTGAGTCCCATTGATCCCCATTGATCCCCATTGATCCCCATTGATCCCCATTGAGTCCCATTGATCCCCATTGATCCCCATTGATTGATGTGTCCCATTGATTTGCTATTGTAGGCTGGGCGATGAGGTTTACGTTGCCGCTCTGCAGCACCATTGAGTCCCATTGATCTCTATTGATCCCTATTCATCCCTATTGATTCCCATTGAGCCCCATTCATCCCCATTCATCCCCATTGAGCCCCATTGAGTCCCATTCATCTCCATTGAGCCCCATTGAGTCCCATTCATCCCCATTCACCCCCATTGATCCCCTTTGAGCCCCATTGCTGTGCCCCATTGAGTCCCACTGAGCCCCATTGAGTCCCATTGAGTCCCATTCATCTCTATTGATCCCCATTCATCCCTATTGATTGCCCCATTGATCCCCATTGTGCCCCACTGATTGCCCCATTGATCACCCCATTGTGCCCCATTGATTTGTGCCCCATTGATCTTTCAGGCTGGGTGATGACGTTTACCTGGACGCTTTGCAGCACCATTGAGTCCCATTGTGCCCCACTGATTGCCCCATTGATGTGCCCCATTGATATTCCAGGCTCGGTGATGACGTTTACGTTGCCGCCCTGCAGCACTGCCGCTCGTACAACTCCCGTCTGTGTGCGGAACGTTCGTCCCGGTTGCCGTTTCTGGACGCTCAGACCGGGGTGGCACAAAG
>NW_015440444.1:0-8173 GCF_001577835.2 Coturnix japonica | reverse complement strand
CTATGGGTCCGCTATGGGGCAGCTATGGGGTAGCTATGGGGGTCCTATGGGGTCCTATGGGGCAGTTATGGGGCAGCTATGGGGCAGCTATGGGGCCGCTATGGGGTATCTATGGGGCAGCTATGGGGTATCTATGGGTCCGCTATGGGTCAGCTATGTGGTCTCTATGGGGCAGCTATGGGGCAGCTATGGGGCATCTATGGGCCAGCTATGGGGTATCTATGGGTCAGCTATGGGGCCGCTATGGGGTCTCTATGGGGTCTCTATGGGGCATCTATGGGTCCGCTATGGGGTATCTATGGGTCAGCTATGGGGTCCGCTATGGGGCCGCTATGGGTCATCTATGGGGTATCTATGGGGTATCTATGGGATATCTATGGGGCAGCTATGGGGTCTCTATGGGTCAGCTATGGGGCAGCTATGGGCTATCTATGGGTCAGCTATGGGCTATCTATGGGGCAGCTATGGGGCATCTATGGGGCAGCTATGGGGTATCTATGGGTCAGCTATAGGTCAGCTATGGGGTACCTATGGGTCAGCTATGGGGTCTCTATGGGGCAGCTATGGGCTATCTATGGGTCAGCTATGGGTTCTCTATGGGTCAGCTATGGGTCAGCTATGGGGCATCTATGGGGCAGCTATGGGGCAGCTATGGGGCAGCTATGGGGCAGCTATGGGTCAGCTATGGGGTATCTATGGGTCAGCTATGGGTCAGCTATGGGTCAGCTATGGGGTCTCTATGGGGCATCTATGGGCCAGCTATGGGGTCTCTATGGGCCATCTATGGGTCAGCTATGGGGCAGCTATGGGGTATGTATGGGTCAGCTATGGGTCAGCTATGGGCCATCTATGGGGCAGCTATGGGGTATCTATGGGGCATCTATGGTTCCGCTATGAGTCAGCTATGGGGCCGCTATGGGGTCTCTATGGGGTATCTATGGGTCAGCTATGGGTCAGCTATGGTTCCGCTATGGGGTCTCTATGGGTCATCTATGGGCCAGCTATGGGGCATCTATGGGCCAGCTATGGGGTATCTATGGGTCAGCTATGGGTCAGCTATAGGTCATCTATGGGCCAGCTATGGGGTATCTATGGGGCAGCTATGGGGTCTCTATGGGGCAGCTATGGGGTCTCTATGGGGCAGCTATGGGGTCTCTATGGGTCAGCTATGGGTCAGCTATGGGGTATCTATGGGTCAGCTATGGGGTCTCTATGGGGCATCTATGGGTCAGCTATGGGGTCTCTATGGGTCAGCTATGGGGCCGCTATGGGTCATCTATGGGCCAGCTATGGGCCATCTATGGGTCATCTATGGGGCAGCTATGGGGTCTCTATGGGCCAGCTATGGGTCAGCTATGGGGCATCTATGGGGCATCTATGGGGTCTCTATGGGTCAGCTATGGGGTCTCTATGGGTCAGCTATGGGGCCGCTATGGGTCATCTATGGGCCAGCTATGGGGCATCTATGGGGCAGCTATGGGGTATCTATGGGGCAGCTATGGGGCAGCTATGGGCCAGCTATGGGGTATCTATGGGCTAGCTATGGGGTCTCTATGGGTCAGCTATGGGGTCTCTATGGGTCAGCTATGGGTCAGCTATGGGGCATCTATGGGCCAGCTATGGGTCATCTATGGGCCAGCTATGGGGTCTCTATGGGGCATCTATGGGCCAGCTATGGGGCATCTATGGGGCAGCTATGGGTCAGCTATGGGGTATCTATGGGTCAGCTATGGGGTCTCTATGGGTCAGCTATGGGGTATCTATGGGTCCGCTATGGGGCAGCTATGGGGTAGCTATGGGGCAGCTATGGGGTCCTATGGGGCAGTTATGGGGTACTATGGGGCAGTTATGGGGTATCTATGGGTCAGCTATGGGGTATCTATGGGTCAGCTATGGGTCAGCTATGGGTCAGCTATGGGTCAGCTATGGGGCATCTATGGGTCAGCTATGGGGCAGCTATGGGTACGCTATGGGGTATCTATGGGTCAGCTATGGGTCAGCTATGGGGCCAGCTATGGGGTCTCTATGGGTCAGCTATGGGTCAGCTATGGGGCATCTATGGGTCAGCTATGGGTACGCTATGGGGTATCTATGGGTCAGCTATGGGTCAGCTATGGGGCCAGCTATGGGGTCTCTATGGGTCAGCTATGGGGTCTCTATGGGTCATCTATGGGGTATCTATGGGGCAGCTATGGGCCAGCTATGGGTCTCTATGGCGGGTCCTATGGTATCTATGTGGTCTCTCTGGGTCCGACCTTGAGCTCGTCCTAGAGCCGTTCCTTCTTATCCTTGAGTTTATCCACCGCCTTCTCTGCTCCCACCTCCTGGCCAGTTGGCCTTCAGGTTCGCTGGCACCCCCCGAAATCACCCCCGACTTCCTGGTAACAGGGTCCCGTCCAGAGCAAGCCGTTCTGATTGATGACAGAGATGTCAACCAACGCGCTGATGGATTCAGGGGGACGTCAATCAATTTTTATGGACACGCCCCCCTGAGGTTAGAGCCCGCCCACTATGACTTTTAAGTCCCCGCCCCTGCCATAAAGCCCCGCCCCCCTGAAGATAGAGAGCCCGACTTGATTTTGGATGATGGCGGGCATCAATCAATCTTACGGACACGCCCTCTCGAGCCTTTAGCCCGCCCCTTTATAAGCCTCGCCCTTTGGTATTAACCGACCCACCCAAGCCCTCGCCCTTTATAGCCTCCAGCCCTTTAAGCCCTCGCCCTCTTTATTAAAGCCCCCCCGTTAGGCCCCGCCCCTCTCTACAAGCCCCACCCCCTTTTAGGTCCGCCTTCCTTAAGCCCCGCCCCTATCTACTAAGTCCCCACTTCTTCTTTAAGCCCCAGCCCTTTATAAGCCCCACCATATTATAAGCGCCCGCCCCCTTTATAAGCCCCTTCCTTAACCCACCCGCTCCCCAAGCCCCACCGCCCTCTATTAAGCCAACACCCCCTTTATAAGCCTCACCCCTCTTAAGCCCACCCTTCTATAAGGCCTGCCCCCTTCCTTAAGCCCGACAGCCCCTCGAAGCCCCGCCCCCTTTTAAAGCCCACCCTTGTCTAAGCCCCGTCCGGCCCCTTTAACAGCCCCCACTTGTCTAAAGCCCGCCCCTTTATGAAGCCCCACCCTTGTCTAGAGCCCGCCCCCTTTCTTAAGGCGGCCGCCACCATTTCCCTGTCTCCATGTTGTTCCTTCGCCCAACTCCCACCCTCGGATTGCGTTACGCGCGCCTCCCCGGGGGCGCCGCCCGCCCGCCTATGGGTGAATGAACCTCCGGTGGACCCTCTTTCGCTCAAACATCCCGCCTACGCCGCCCTGGGCCCCCCCCCCCAATAATATAAGACCTTTGTGCAATCTGGTGCCCCCACGCGATTCGCCTTCCTTAAGCCCCACCCTCTTATATAGCCATGCCCCTCTATAAGCCCCGCCCTCCTTAAAAGCCCCCTTCTTAAGCCCCGCCGCGTCCTCTACCCCCACCTCCCCTCCTTAAAGCCCCATGACCCCTCCAGCCCCGCCCGTAATATAGCCCGCCCCCTTCTAAGCCCCGCCCCCTTCCCCCCTATATATACAGACTTGTGCCTCTGGTGCCCCCCTCCTATAAGCACCCCTCCAAGCCCCGCCCTATAAAGACCCCTCCCCTTCTTAAGCCCCGCCCCCTGTTCTAAGCACCGCGCCCTTCCCCCCTATATATATGTAGGACCTTGTGCCTCTGGGCCCCCATCCCCCCTTAATAAGCCCCGCCCTTCCAAAGCCCCGCCCCTATAAGCACCTCCCCTTTCCTTAAGCCACGCCCCTTGCTAACCCCGCCCCTCCCCCCCTATATATACAGGGGACCTTGTGCCTCTTGGTGCCCCCCTCCTTTAAGCCCCCTTTACAAGCCCCGCCCCTATAAGCCCCGCCCCTTCCTTAACGCCCGCGCCCTTTATAAGCCCGGCCCCTTTCCCCGCTATATATACAGGGCCCTTGTGCCTCGGTGCCCCCTTCTAAGCCCCGCCACCTTCCTCAAGCCCCGCCCCTCAACAAGCCCCTCCCCCGTATACAGCCACGCCCCCTCAAGCCCCGCCCCCTCCGCCCCATCCCTATATATACAGGACCTTGTGCCTCTGGTGCCCCCCCTTATAAGCCCCGCCCCCTTCCTTAAGCCCCGCCCTTTCTAACCCCGCCCCTTCCCCCCCCTATATATACAGGACCTTGTGCCTCTGGGTCCCCCTCCTTACTAAGCCCCCTGCCCGCCTCCAAGCCCGCCCCTATAAGCCCCTCCCGCCCTTCTAAGCCCCACCCCCTTTCTAAGCCCCGCCCCTTCCCCCTATATATACAGGACCTTGTGCCTGTCTGGTGCCCCCCTCTACGCCCCGCCCACTTCTCAAGCCGCCCCTCAATTAAGCACGCCCCCTCCAAGCCCGTCCCCTCCCTCCCTATATACAGACTTGGTGCTCTGGTGTCCCCCCTTCTAAGCCCCCCTCCAAGCCCCGCCCCCCTTCTAAGCCCGCGCCCCTTCCCCCCCCTATATATACAGGCCTTGTGCCTTCTGTGCCCCCCTCCTTAAAGCCCCCGCCCCTCCAAGCCCGACCCTATAGCCACGCGCCCCTCCTTAAGCCGCCCCTTTCCCCCTATATATACAGGACTTGTGCCTCTGGTGCCCCCCTCCTTTTTAATAAGCCCGCCCACTTCCTCAAGCCCGCCCGCTCAATAGAGCCACGCGCCCCCTTATAAGCCGCCCCGCTCCAAGCCCCGTCCCCTTCTAAGCCCCGCCCCCCTCAAGCCCGCCCCCTTTTAAGCCCGCCCCCTTCCCCCCTATATAACGGGGACTTGTGCTCTGGTTGCTCCCCTTCTCAGCCACGCCCCCTATAAGCCCGCCCCTTTCCTTAAGCCCCGCCCCTTTCTAAGCCCCGCCCCTTCCCCCTATATTATACAGGACCTTGTTCCTCTGGTGCCCTCCTTATAGGCCTGCCCCCTCCAAGCCCCGCCCCTATAAAAGCCCCTCCCTTTCCTTAAGCCACTGCCCCTCCTAAGCCCCGCCCTCTTTCCTTTCCCCCCCTCTAATATATAGGACCTTGTGCCTCTGGTCCACCCCTTCTAAAGCCCCGCCCCCTCAAGCCCCGCCCAACTCCCCCTCCTTAAGCCCTGCCCCCTTTCTAAGGCGCCCCCTTCCCCCCTATATATACAGGACCTTGTCCTCTGGTGCCTCCCCTCCCTTATAAGCCCCGCCCTTGACCAAGCCCCGCCCGCTATAACCCCTCCCCTTCCTTAACCGCCGCCCCTTTCTAAGCCCGCCCCCTTGCCCCCCCTATAATATACAGGATCTTGTCCTCTGGTGCCCCCCCTTCTAAGCCCGTCCACTTCCTCAAGCCCGCCCCCTCTATAAGCCACCGCCCCCGTTTCCTCAGGCCCGCCGCCCTTTCCCTATATATACACGGACCATGTGCCTCTGTGCGCCGCTCCTATAAGCCCGCCCCCTTCAACTTCCGCCCCTTCGAAGCTCCGCCCCCTTCCCCCTAGTATATACAGGACCTTGCGCCTCTGGCGCCCCCCCCTTATAAGCCCGCCCACTTCCTCAAGCCCCGCCCCCTCCAAGCCCGCCCCTTCCCCCCCTATATAAGCAGGACTTGTGGCCTCTGGTGCCCCCATCCTTATAAGCCCCGCCCCCTCCAAGCCCGCCGCTAATCAGCCCCTCCCCCTTCTTAAGCCCCACCCCCTTTCTAAGCCCCGCCCTATAAGCCCGCCCCTTTTCCCCCACCTATATATACAGGACCTTGTCCTCTTGGTGCCCCGAATGCGATGCGCCGCGCGTGCCTCCACGTTGTCGCAGACGAGCGCGTTGCCAGCAGGCGTATTGCAGCGCACTTCTTGTGTGGGGCGGCTCGTAAGCGGATCACGTCGATCACGGCAGTTCGCCCCCTTCAGCTTCCGGAGCTTCTCGTCGTGGTTTTCACCTATAGGATATGGGGGGGTTATATGGGTTATATGGGGGGATTGGGGGGATAGGGTTATATGGGATATATGGGGGGATTGGGGGGGATATAGGGGGAATATGGGGGGATATGGGGGATATGGGGAGATATGGGGTTATATGGGATATAGGGGTGGATAAGGGGGATATGGGGGAGATTATGGGGGATATGGGTGGGATTATGGGGGATAATGGGGGATTGTGGGGGATATGGGGGGGAATTATGGGGGGGCTATATGGGGGCTATGGGGGGAACATGGGGGGGATATGGGGGGGAAATAATGGAGGGGATATGGGGGATATAGGGAGGATATGGGGTTAATGTTGGTATATATGGGGGGATTGGGGGAGATGGGGGTATAGGGGGGGATATGGGGGGATATGGGGTTTATGAAGGGAGATATGAAGTTATATGGGATTATGGGGGGAATAGTGGGGGGTTATGGATATATGGAGGGATATGGGTGTTTAGGTAGTTTTGTGGGTATATTTATTGGAGGGGTATTGTTGGGGGAGATGATGTAAGGTGTATTGAGTAGGGAATTAGTATTGGGAAAGTATGGGGGTGGATATTGTTCTGGGGGGATATGAGGTTTCTATGGGATATAGTGGGGGGATAATGGGGGATATGGGGGAAGATGTATGAGGTTTATTAGTGGGATTTATATGTGTGGGTGTTGCAGAGTATGTGTGGTTTGGGATTAGTGGGTGGGGGATTGGAGGTTTAGTGGGTATATATGGGGCGGATATGGGGGATATGGGGGGGATATGAGGTATAGTGGGAATATATGGGGGGAATATGGGGGCGAGATGGGGGGATATGGGGGGGATAGTGGGGGGATATGGGGGGGATATAGGGGATATGGGGAGAATGGGGATTGTGGGAAGTTTAGGGGGACTACTGGGGGGGTATTGGGGGGATATGGGATATGGGGGATATTGGAGGGATATGGGGATTATGGGGGGGATAGGGGGGGATTTATGGGGTCATATGGGTATATGGGGGATAGGGGTAATATTGGGTTAATATGGGGTATATGGGGATATGGCGGGATATGGGTTATATGGTATATATTGGGGATGGGGTTATGGGTTATGGGATAAGGGGTATTGGGGTCTAAGGGTCTATGGGGGTATATAGGTTATAATGGGGTCTATGGGGTATGTGGGGGCGTTATATGGGTGTATATGGGGTCTATGGGGTAATGGTTATAGTGTATATGGAGATATTTGGGGGTATATGGGTCTATGGGGTCATGGTTTATGGGTCTATGGGTCTATGGGTTATATGGGTAATATGGGTTAATATGGGGTCTCTGGGTTATGGGTTAGTTGGGTATGGGTTATATGGGGTCTATGGGGTCTATGGGGTATAATGGGTCTAGGGGTATATGGGGTATATGGGTATACGGGTCTATGGGGTCTATGGGTAATATGGGGTATACTAGGCACCAACTTAGTGGTGTCTATGGGGTATATGAGGTTATATGGGATAATAAGGGGGCTTATGGGGTCTATGGGGGTATATGGCGCGCTCTATGGCTGTCTTGGGGTAATGGTTAATATGGGGTATATGTTATATGGGGTTATGTCTATGGTCCTTATAGGTTATATGAGTGTCCTATGGGGTATACTGGTATATAGGCCGTCTATTGGGTCTATTGGGGTAAATAATGAGGTTTTGGTTATATGGGTACTCAGCGGTATATTGGGGCTCATATCATCGCGGTCTAGGGGTTTATGGGATATAATAGGGGTCTATGGGGTTACACTGGGGTATTATGGGGTAATGGGTTATTGGGGTCTATGGGTATATGCCCATACCTATTAGTCATGGGGTAATGGTCTATGGTTATATGGGAAATATGTGTCTATGGTCTCATGGGGGTCAATAGGGGTATAGTGGTGTAATATGGGGTTTAATGGGGTATATGGGGTAATGATGGGTATGGTCTATGGGGCTTATATGGGATTATATGGGGTTATGGGGTCTATGGGGGTTATGGGGTATATGGGGTCTACTGGGGGTATATGGTACGTGAGCTTATTGCGGATATAAGGGGATAATTGGTATTGGGGTCTAACTGGGGGTCATAGTGGGATATATAGGTTTCATGGGGTATAATGGTATCTGGGGTATAATGGCACACGTATATGGGCCAGTTTATGGGTCTATGGGTATTGGGGTTATACGTATAACGGTCTATGTGGATGTGGGTCCTAT
>NW_015440443.1:0-8181 GCF_001577835.2 Coturnix japonica | reverse complement strand
TTATGGGGTGGCTATGGGGTGGTTATGGGGCAGTTATGGGGTTATTATGGGGTGGCTATGGGGCAGTTATGGGGTGTTATGGGGCAGTTATGGGGCAGTTATGGGGTTATTATGGGGCAGTTATGGGGTTATTATGGGGTGGGGGCGCTGTGTGACTGACCCCTCCCTCCCCAGGCATCGCGTCCTTCCAGTGTCTGTTGGGTCTCGGGGTCTGGAACCCGCGTGGGCCCGACCTGAGCAACTGCACCAGCCCGTGGGTCAACCAGGTGGCACAGAAGGTACCGGGACACACAGAGACACTGAGCCCAATGAGAACCTTAATGATAAACCTAATGAGAACATAATGAGAGCCCTAATGAGAGCCCTAATGATAAACCTAATGAGAGCCCTAATGAGAACCCTAACCCTAACCCTAACACCAACCCTGACCCTGACCCTAATGATAACCCTAATGATAACCCTAATGATAACCCTAATGATAACCCCAATGATAACCCTAACGATAACCCTAATGATAACCCTAATGATAACCCTAACCCTAACCCAAACCCTAATGCTAACCTTAATGATAACCCTAACCTTAACCCTAATGATAACCCTAAATAACCCTAATGATAACCCTAATAATAACCCTAACCTTAACCTTAATGATAACACTAACCCTAATGATAACCCTAATGATAACCCTAACCTTAGCCCTAATGAGAGCCCTAATGAGAGCCCTAATGAGAGCCCTAATGAGAGCCCTAATGAGAGCCCTAATGAGAACCCTAATGAGAACCCTAATGATAGCCATAATGAGAACACTAATCTTAACCCTAATGAGAACCCTAATGAGAGCCCTAATGATAAACCTAATGAGAGCCCTAATGAGAACCTTAATGAGAGCCCTAATGAGAGCCCTAACCCTAATGATAACCCAAACCATAACCCTAAGGTACCGAGACCCCAAATACAGACTGACCCCAATGATGATAAACCTGACCCTAACCCTGACCCTGACCCTAATGATAACCCTAATGATAAACCCTTACCTTAACCCTAACCCTAAACCCTAACCTTAACTCTAACCCTAATGATAACCCTAATGATAACCCTAACCCTAACCACAATCCTAACACTAACCCTAATGATAAACCTTAACCCTAATAATAACCCTAACCTTAACCCTGACCCCAAATACAGACTGACCCTAATGATGATAACCCTGACCCTGACCGTGACCCTAATCCTAACACCAACCCTAACACTAACCCTAACTGAAACCCGAAATATAAACCTAACCCTAATGATAAACCCTAATGATAACCCTAACCTTTACCTTAATGATAACCCTAACCCTAATCCTAACACCAACCCTAACCCCAAATAGAAACCTGACACTAATGATAAACCTAACACTAACCCTAACGCTAACCCAAACCCTAACCCTAATGATAACCCTAATGATAACCCTAACCTTAACCCTAATGAGAGCCCTAATGAGAGCCCTAATGAGAGCCCTAAATAACCCTGACCTTAACCCTAACCCTAACACAAACCTTAACCCTAACACTAACAGTAATGCTAACCCTAACCTTAACCCTAATGCTAACCCTAACCTAAGCTAACGCCTTAACGCCCTTTACCCTAATGCTAGAACCCTCAACCCTTTAACCCTGAATGCTACCCTAACCTTACCCTTAACCTCTCGCCCTAACCCTAAACATAACTCCCGCGTCGCACCCCCCCTCAATAACCGCCTTAACCACCCCCCATGATGCCCCCATATGGCCCCCTATAACCCCTCCATATCCACTACTAACCCCGCTGATATCCCCCCTATTAACCCCATTAGTCCCGCCCATAACCCACCATAATATCCCCCCTATAACCCTATAACCACCATATCACCCCCTATAACCGCCCCATATTCCCTCCTAATATCCCCCATGACTCCCCCCTATATACCCCCTATATTCCCCCCCCATTATCGAGATCAGAGACGCGTGAGAACGCCGCTAACATCGCATAACCCCCAACCCCCCATAACCGACCCGCAATATCTACCCCCCTCAAGAGCCCATAAACCCCCTCACACACACCCCGAATAACCCCGACATCAATAGCACCCCTATTAACTCCCCTAATTCCACCGCCATGAAACCCCCCAGAACCACCCCCATAAGACCCCCATAATCCCACCTCCGCTAAAGCTTCCGCCCATGGAGACACAGCGTGGCCTCAACCACTCGCCCTAGACCCCATAACCCATAATTCCATTGCCCCGCAAACCACCCCAGTAATCCCTGTAACCCCCCCCAACGCCCCCCATAATCCCTCATCAACCCCCCCATATACCCCTCACATCCGCCCCATACACGCGCCCTGTAGACCACGCCCCTAAGACCCCCATAACCCCCCTATACCTCCTGTAATCCACCCCATATCCCCCCACTAACCCCCCATAATCCCCCTATAACCCCCCAACCCCCCATATCCCCCCGGATATCCCCCTCTATACCCCCATATCCCCCCATATTCCCCTAATAACCCCCCATAGTTGGTTCTCGGCTCCATTGCTCAATACCCCCCCTATAACCCCCATATCCCCCCAAACCCCCCTATAACACCCCATAGTCCCCCCCATATCCGCTTCTAAACCGTTCCGGCGTGGCCTTGCATATCCTCCCTTCTAAATAACCCCCATATCCCCCTATAACCCCCATAGTCCCTCCCTATTATTCCCCCCCCTATCCTCCCTATAACGCCCATGCTACCCCCCGATTAGTCCGCCCCTATAACGTGGTTTCCCCCATATCCCCCCCCACCTATAACCCCCAAATCCCCCATAATCCCCCTATAACCCCCTATATCCCCTAATAACCCCCGCATATCCCCTCCATAACCCCTGTATCCCCCCATATCCCCCTATAACCCCATATCCCCCTATAACCCCCCAATATCCCCCCTATAACCCCCCCATTCCCCTATAACCCCCTATAGACCCCATATCCCCCCCATATCCCCCATGAGTCCCCCATGATCCCGCCATAACCCCCCTATCACCCCCCAGATATCCCCCCATATTCCCCCCTATAACCCCATAATCCCCCCTATAACCCCATAGATCCTATAACCCCTATAATCCCCCCCATTTATCAGATCTAAGAGCGTGAGAAAACGCCGCTCAACATCGCCCATAACCCCAAAAACCCCCCATAACCCCATACTTCCCCCTAACACCTCCATAACCCCCTCACACACCCCCAATAACCCCCATAAGCCCCCTATAACTCCCCTAATCCACCCCATAACCCCCCAAACCCCCCCATAACCCCATAACCACCCCCTAAAGCTCCCGCATAAACCCCCTACACCCCAACACCCCTAGACCCCCATTAACCCCCACCTAATCCCCAAACCACCTCTCATAATCCCTCCTTAACCCCCCGCCAACCCCCCCAAATCCTCATAACCCCCATACCCCTCACACGCCCCAGTAACCCCTAACCCACCCCTAGAACCCCCATAAACCCCCTATAACCTCCCGTAACTCCACCCATATCCCCCAGTATCCCCCCTATACCCCGCCAAATTCCCATATCCCCCCTAATAACCCCTATAACCCCCATATCCCCCCTATCACCCCCATTATCCCCCCTATAACCCCATAAAACCCCTCCATAACCGCCCATTATCCCCCGATTATCAGATCAAGAGCAGTGAGAACGCCGCTAACATCTACGCCATAACCCCCAAACCCCCCATAACCCCCTTAAACACACCCCACAGCACACGGGCGTCGTACCCCTAACGGCGGGCCATAACCACTCCTAGACCCCCGTAAGGCCCCCTATAACTCCCCTAATCCACCCCACTAACCCCCCATATCCCCCCCTCCCAGGGCAGTTCCCCCCATAACCACCCATATATCCCATATCCCCCTATAACACCCATACCCCCCTATAACCCCCCATAACCGCCCCCTATACCCCCATATCTCCCCATACTTCCCATCACCCTCGGATGTCAGCCTATACCCGCCATATACCCCCCATAATCCCCCCTATAACCCCCATTCCCCCCCATAAGCCCCCATATCCCCCTATACACCACCCCATATCCCCCCATACCCCTATAACCCCATATCCCCCCCCATAATCCCCATAACCCCCCATATCCCCCACTATAACCCCCCATATCCCCCATATCCCCCCATAACCCCATAATCCCCCCCTAACTCCCCACTATGCCGCCATATCCCACCCATATCCCCTGTAACCCCCTATAACGCCCATATCCCCCATTATCAGATCAAGAGCGGTGAGAACGCCGCTAACATCGCCATCGAACTGGCCCGTCACACTCGTGGCCCCGTTTACGCTGGCGACGTCAGCTCGGCCGTGCGGCTCCTGGAGCAGCTCCTGGACATTCTGGATGCTCAACTGCAGGCGCTGAGACCCCTGGAGAGGGAGTCGGCCGGCAAGAACTACAACAAGGTCGGGTCCTCCACAACCATAGAGAGGGTCCTCCTGGGTCATAGAGTCATCATGAAGCATAGAGAGGGGCAGAATGGACCATAGAGAGGGTCCTCCTGGGCCATAGAGAGGGTCCTCCAGAACTATAGAGAGGGTCCTCCTCAACCATAGAGTCATTGTGAACCATAGAGTCCTCCTGGACCATAGAGAGGGTCCTCGTGGGTCATAGAGAGGGTCCTCCTGGGCTATAGACTCATTGTGAACCATAGAGAGGGTCCTCCTGGGTCATAGAGTCATTGTGAACCATAGAGACAGCCTGAACCATAGAGAGGGTCCTCCTGGGCCATAGAGAGGGTCCTCCTCAACCATAGAGTCCTCCTGAACCATAGAGAGGGTCCTCCTAGGTCATAGAGAGGGTCCTCCTAGGTCATAGAGAGGGTCCTCCTCAACCATAGAGTCCTCCTGAACCACAGAGAGGGTCCTCCTGGGCTATAGAGTCATTGTGAACCATAGAGAGGGTCAGACTGAGCCATACAGATGGGGTCCTCCTCAACCATAGAGAGGGTCCTCCTGGGCCGTAGAGAGGGTCAGAATGAACCATAGAGAGGGTCCTCCTCAAACAAAGAGTCATCCTGAACCATAGAGAGGGTCCTCCTGGACCATAGAGTCATCCTGAGCCATAGAGAGGGTCCTCCTGGACCATAGAGAGGGTCAGAATGAACCATAGAGTCACCCAGAACCATAGAGAGGGTGATCCTGAACCATAGAGAGGGTCCTCCTGGGCCATAGAGTCATCCTGAGCCATAGAGAGGGTCATCCCGCCCTATAGATGGGTCCTCCTGCCCCATAACCATACACATGGGGTCCTCCAGCCCCACACATTGGTCCTCCAGCCCCATACCTGTTATTCCCCCCACAGATGCACAAGCGGGAGCGCACCTGTAAGGATTACATCAAGGTGAGCAACCAGGGGGCGGGGCTTAGGCCAGGTGGGCGGGGCCTGGGGCTGGTGGGCGGGGCCAGAAGGGGCGTGGTCTCTGTAAGGGGGCGGGGCCTGTGTCCATAAATGGAAGTGGGCGTGGCTTTGCAAAGTGGGCGTGGCCTGTTCCAAGCAGCCCCTATAGA
Organism: Coturnix japonica; assembly: GCF_001577835.2. NCBI lineage: Eukaryota > Metazoa > Chordata > Aves > Galliformes > Phasianidae > Coturnix > Coturnix japonica. The sequence continues at coordinate 2,596 of NW_015440443.1, read as the reverse complement.
AAGAGCCGTGGGCGGGGCTTAGAAGTGGGTGTGGCCTCTTAACCAATCAGAGCCTTCAGAAGAGCTGGGGGTTGGGCCACAAGTGGGAGGGGCTTACAAGGGGCAGTGGTCTTTAGGGGGCGTGGCCAGGCTCAGGAAGTGGGTGTGGTTTAGCTGATGGGCATGGCTTCTTAACCAATCAGAGGCTGCAGAAGGGCTGGGGGGCGGGGCTAAATATTGGACGGTGCTTAGAAGTGGGCGTGGCCTTTTCATGGGGGCGTGGCCTGGTTCAGGAAGTGGGCGTGGTTTAGTTAATGGGCGTGGCCTCTTAACCAATCAGATGCTGCAGAAGAGCTGGGGGGCGGGGCTAAATAGTGGGCAGGGCTTGGAAGTGGGCGTGGTCTTTAGGGGACGTGGCCTTGCCCAGGAAGTGGGTGTGGTTTAGCTGATGGGCGTGGCCTCTTAACCAATCAAAGCCTTCAGAAAGAGCCGGGGGCGGGGCTACAAGTGGGAGGGGCTTACAAGGGGGCGTGGTCTTTAGGGGGCGTGGCCAGGCTCAGGAAGTGGGCGTGGTTTAGCTGATGGGCATGGCTTCTTAACCAATTAGAGGCTGCAGAAGGGCTGGGGGGTGGGGCTAAATAGTGGGTGGTGCTTAGAAGTGGGCGTGGCCTTTTCATGGGTGCGTGGCCTTGCCCAGGAAGTGGGCGTGGTTTAGCTGATGGGCGTGGCCTCTTAACCAATCAGAGGCTGCAGAAGGGCTGGGGGCGGGGCTACAAGCGGGCGGGGCTTAGAAGTGGGCGTGGCCTTTTCATGGGGGCGTGGCCTGGTTCAGGAAGTGGGCGTGGTTTAGCTGGTGGGCGTGGCCTCTTAACCAATCAGGGGCTGCAGAAGGGCTGGGGGCGGGGTTAAAAGTGGGCGTGGCCTTGTCGCAATGTGGGCGTGGCCTATCGCGATGTGGGCGTGGCTTCCCGTCCCCATAGGCCGTAGTTGAGGCCGTTGACAACCTGCTGAGGCCCGAAGCCTTGGAGTCATGGCGGGATATGAATGGATCCGAGCAGGCCCACACAGCCACGATGCTATTGGACGTCCTGGAGGAAGGAGCTTTCCTATTGGCTGATAACGTGAAAGAGCCCGCCCGCTTCCTCGCCGCCCGTCAGAACCTGGGTGAGGTTGGGGGTCTGGGGGGGGGGAGGGGGGGGTCGTCCTGCCCCATAAGTGGGGTCATCCTGCCCCATAAGTGGGGGGCTCATGTGTTGGTAATTGGATCTTCCTGCCCATATGGCACACGTATGGGGTCCCTCTGCCCCATAGATGGGGTCCTGCCCCACACATGGGTCCTCCTGCCCCAAATCTGGGCTCCTCCTGCCCCACACATGAGGTCCTGCCCCACACATGGGGTCCTTCTGCCCCATAGATGGGGTTCTCCAGCCTCAAACCATACAGTTGGGCTCCTCCTGCCCCATAGATGGGCTCCTCCAGCCCCAAATGTGAGGTCCTCCTGCCCCATAACTGGGCTCCTCCAGCCCCAAACCACAGCAGATCTGGGGGTACTCCAGCCCCATAGATGGGGTCCTCCAGCCCCATAGATGGGGTCCTCCAGCCCCAAATGTGAGGTCCTCCAGCCCCAAACGTGAGGTCCTCCCTGCCCCATAACTGGGGTCCTCCAGCCCCACACATGGGCTCCTCCAGCCCCATAGATGGACTCCTCCAGCCCCACATTGCAGCAAGTCTTGGGGGTCCTCCAGCCCCATAGATGGGCTCCTCCAACCCCAAATGTGAGGTCCTCCTTTCCCATAACTAGGGTCCTCCCGCCCCACACATGGGGTCCTGCTCCACACATGGGGTCCCCCTGCCCCACACATGGGGTCCTCCTGCCCCACACATGGGGTCCTCCTGCCCCAAACCACATCAAATCTGGGGGTCCTCCTGCCCCACACATGGGCTCCTCCAGCCCCAAAGATGGGCTCCTCCAGCCCCACACATGGGCTCCTCCAGCCCCACACATGGGCTCCTCCAGCCCCACACATGGGCTCCTCCAGCCCCATAGATGGGCTCCTCCAGCCCCACACATGGGCTCCTCCAGCCCCAAAGATGGGCTCCTCCAGCCCCAAAGATGGGCTCCTCCAGCCCCATAGATGGGGTCCTCCTGCCCCACACATGGGGTCCTCCAGCCCCATAGATGGGCTCCTCCAGCCCCACACATGGGCTCCTCCTACCCCATAGATGGGGTCCTCCTGCCCCACACATGAGGTCCTCCTGCCCCATAGATGGGCTCCTCCAGCCCCACACATGGGGTCCTCCTTCCCCATAGATGGGCTCCTCCAGCCCCATAGATAGGGTCCTCCAGTCCCAAACCACAGCAGATCTGGGGGTCCTCCTGCCCCACACATGGGCTCCTCCAGCCCCACACATGGGCTCCCCCATCCCATGTCTCCCCGCTGACCCCCCCCCCTTATTGACCCCCTCAGTGCTGGAGGTGACGGTGCTGAGCACGGAGGGGCAGCTGCAGGAGCTGGTTTTCCCCCAGGAATTGGGGGGGGGGGAGAGTTTCATCCAACTGTCGGCGAATACCTTGAAACAGAACAGCCGCAATGGTGAGGGGGGGGGTCCTCCTTGG
>NW_015440442.1:7533-8183 GCF_001577835.2 Coturnix japonica | reverse complement strand
TGGGGTGGTTATGAAGTCAGTAAGGGGCTATGGGGTGGTTATGGGGTGTGTATGGGGTGGCTATGGGGTGAATATGGGGGGTATGTGCTCAGGGAGGAGCTATGGGGTGGGTATGGGGTGAATATGGGGTGGGTATGGGGTGAATATGGGGTGGGTATGGGGTCAGGGAGGGGCTGTGGGGTATGGGGTGGTTATGGGGTGGCTATGGGGGTAGGGAAGGGCTATAGGGTGGGTATGGGGTGGTTATGGGGTGGTTATGGGGTGGCTATGGGGTCGGGAAGGGGCTGTGGGGTGGGTATAGGGTCACAGGCTGTGGGGTGGCTATGGGGTGGCTATGGGTTGGGGATGGGGTGGTTATGGGGTGAACATGGGGTGGCTATGGGGGCAGGGAGGGGCTATGGGGTGGGTATGGGGTGAATATGGGGTGGGTATAGGGTCAGGGAGGGGCCGTGGGGTGGCTATGGGGTTGGTATGGGGTGGGTCTTGCTGTGGGTCTCTATGTGTCTCTATGGGTTCCTATGGGTCTCTATGTCTCTCTGTGTGTCTCTATGGGTCTCTGTGTCTTGCTATAGGTCCTTATATCTTGCTATGGGTCTCTATGGGTCGCTATGGGTCTCTATGGGTCTCTATTGGTCTCTATGTGTGTCTAT
>NW_015440442.1:4471-7508 GCF_001577835.2 Coturnix japonica | reverse complement strand
GTGGCTATGGGGAGGCCTATGGGTTCGGGGAAGGAGATGGTTATGGGATGTGAACAACATGGGGTGGCTACTGGGCAAGCGAGAGGGCGGCTATGAGCGGGTGAGGTATGGGCTGAAATATGGGGTGGCGGCACAACAAAAATACATACCCATAGGGTCAGGGAGGGCAACGGTAGGGTAAGCGCCAATCATGGGAGTGTGATAAAACAAGTATGGATAATGAGGATGGGTCTATGCTGTGGGTCTTCTATTGTGTCTCTATGAAGGTTACCTACTTGACGGAATGCATCATAGTGTCTCTCTGGATGATGGTCCTCTAATAGAGGTCCATCCTGTGTCTTGCAATAGCGTAACTTATAATCTTGCTATGGAGTCTCATATGGCGTCAGCATAAGGCGCTCTCTAATGCGATCCTCTAATTGGATCTTCATAATGTCGTGATCTATCAGGTCCTATGAGGTCTCTATCCTAGTCCTCTATGCATGTTGTCTATAGGGTCGCTAATGGGTGCTACTAGGCGGTCTCTATGGGTCTCTATTGGTCTCTATGTGTGTCTATGGGTTGCTATGGGTCGCTGTGGGTTTTTCTATGGGTCAATGTCTCTCTATGGGTCGCTGTGTCTCCTTATGTATCTCAGTGTCTCTCTATGTGTCTCTATGGGGTCTCAGTGTCTCCCTATGGGTCCCTATGTCTCTCTATGGGGTTACTATGGGTCCCAATGTGTCCCTATGTGTCTCTATGGGTCTCAATGTCTCCCTATGGGTCTCTATGGGTCCTTATGTCTCTCTATGGGTCCCTATGTCTTTCTATGGGGTCTCTATGGGTCGCTATGGTTCCCAATGTGTATCTATGGGTCCCTATGCGTCTCTATGTCTCTCTATGGGTCTCAATGTCTCTCTATGTGCCCATATGGGTCTCGCTATGGGTCACTATGGGTCTCTGTGTCTCTCTATGGGTCCCTATGTGTCCCTATGTCTCTCTATGTGTCCCTATGTGTCTCTATGGGTCTCAATGTCTCTCTATGGGTCTCAATGTCTCTCTATGGGTCTCTATGTGTCCCTATGGGTCTCAATGTCTCTCTATGGGTCTCTATGTGTCCCTATGGGTCTCACTGTGTCCCTATGTCTCTCTATGGGTCTCTATGTGTCCCTATGGGTCTCTATGTGTCCCTATGGGTCTCTATGTGTCCCTATGTCTCTCTATGTGTCCCTATGGGTCTCAATGTCTCTCTATGGGTCTCAATGTGTCCCTATGGGTCTCTATGTGTCCCTATGTCTCTCTCTGTGTCCCTATGGGTCTCAATGTCTCTCTATGGGTCTCAATGTGTCCCTATGGGTCTCTATGTGTCCCTATGTCTCTCTCTGTGTCCCTATGCGTCTCTATGGGTCTCAATGTCTCCCTATGTCTCTCTATGTGTCCCTATGGGTCTCAATGTCTCTATCTCTCTATGTGTCCCTATGGGTCACTATGGGTCTCTGTGTCTCTCTATGGGTCCCTATGTGTCCCTATGTCTCTCTATGTGTCCCTATGGGTCTCACTGTGTCCCTATGTCTCTCAATGTGTCCCTATGGGTCTCAGTGTGTCCCTATGTGTCCCTATGGGTCCCTATGTGTCCTTATGTCTCTCTATGGGTCTCACTGTGTCCCTATGGGTCTCACTGTGTCCCTATGTGTCTCCATGTGTCTCTATGGGTCTCTATGTGTCCCTATGGGTCCCTATGGGTCTCAATGTCTCTCTATGGGTCTCACTGTGTCCCTATGTGTCTCTATGTGTCCCTATGGGTCTCACTGTGTCCCTATGTCTCTCTATGGGTCTCACTGTGTCCCTATGTGTCCCTATGGGTCGCTATGGGTCCCAGTCCCCCCGCAGTCCGTGTCCATCTCGTTGTCCCCCCGCTCCCCCCGTCCCGGTTCGTTGTTGGAACTGACCTGCAGCGCCGGCAGCGCCCGACCAGCCCCCACCCTGCAATGGGACATCGACGGGACCACGTGGGTACAGCCCCACAGCGCCCCATAGAGACCCATATACCCCCATACAGCCCCATAGCGCCCCATAGAGACACGTACAGCCCCATATAACCCCATACAGCCCCATAGAGACCCATAGAGCCCCATATAACCCCATAGAGCCCCATAGAGACCCATACAGCCCCATAGTGCCCCATATAGCCCCATATAACCCCATACAGCCCCACAGCACCCCATAGCAACCCACAGAGCCCCATAGAGACACGTACAGCCCCATATAACCCCATACAGCCCCATAGCGCCCCATAGAGACACATACAGCCCCATATAACCCCATACAGCCCCATAGAGACACATAGAGCCCCATATAACCCCATACAGCCCCATAGAGATACATACAGCACCATATAACCCCATACAGCCCCATAGTGCCCCATAAAGACCCATATAGCCCCATATAACCCCATACAGCCCTATAGTGGCCCATATAGCCCCATATAGCCCCATATAACCCCATACAGCCCTATAGTGCCCCATAGAGACACATACAGCCCCATATAACCCCATACAGCCCTATAGTGCCCCATAGAGACACATACAGCCCCATATAACCCCATACAGCCCCATAGTGCCCCATAGAGACCCATATAGCCCCATATAACCCCATATAGCCCAATAGCGCCCCATAGAGACCCATACAGCCCCACAGCACCTCATAGCGACCCACAGCGCTCCATAGAGACACATACAGCCCCATAGCGCCCCATAGAGACACATACAGCCCCATATAACCCCATACAGCCCCATAGCATCCCATTGGGCCCATAGCATCCCATAGCGCCCCATAGCATTCCCCCACTGTGCCCCATAGCGCCCCATAGTATCCTATTGTGCCCCATAGCGCCCCATAGAGCCCCATTGTGCCCAATAGAGCCCCATAGAGCCCCATAGAGCCCCATTGCGCCCCATAGAGCCCCATAGAACCCCATAGAGCACCATAGGGCCCATTGTGCCCCATAGAGCCCCATTGTGCCCCATAGAGCCCCATTGCGCCCCATAGAGCCCCATTG
>NW_015440442.1:0-1600 GCF_001577835.2 Coturnix japonica | reverse complement strand
ATAATGTACTGCGTCAGTAACAGCGCCCCCTAGCGGCTGGAGGCCGATATTACAGCCCATAGGGAATAATGGGCCCATAGGGGATAATGGGCCCATAGGGAATAATGGGCCCATAGGGGATAATGGGCCAATAGGGGATAATGGGCCCATAGGGAATAAAGGGCCCATAGGGGATAATGGCCCCATAGGGAATAATGGCTCCATAGGGAATAATGGCCCATAGGGGATAATGGCCACATAGGGGATAATGGGCCCATAGGGGATAATGGGCCCATAGGGGATAATGGGCCCATAGGGAATAATGGGCCCATAGGGGATAATGGGCCCATAGAGGATAATGTACTGCGTCAGTAACAGCGCCCCCTAGCGGCTGGAGGCCGATATTACACACTGCCCCATAGGGGATAATGGGTCCATAGGGATTAACACATATCCCATAATAACCCCCAGCCCCATAGGGGATACCAGCCCCATAGGGAATTACATACAGCCCCATAGGGAATAATGGGCCCATAGGGAATAACAGAGCTCCATTGAGAGCATACAGCCCCATAGAGAGTAACACAGCCCCATAGGGGATAACGGCCCCATTGAGAGCCCATTGAGAGCATACGGCCCCATAGGGAATAACAGCCCCATAGAGAATAACACAGCCCCATATATATATCCCCATACAACCCCATATACCCCCATATACCCCCATATACCCCCATATAACCCCATATACCCCCATATTACAGAATCACAGAATTACAGAATTACCCGGGTTGGAAGGGACCTCAAGGATCATGTAGTCCCAACCCCCCTGCCTGGCAGGGCCACCAAACATACACATTTACTAGATGAGGTTGCCCAGGGCCCCGTCCAACCTGGTCTTGAACACCTCCAAGGACGGGGCATCCACAACCTCACTGGGCAGCCTGTTCCAGGACCTAACCACTCTCCTAGTAAACAACTTTCCCCCTAACATCCAACCTAAATCTTCCCTCCTTCAACTTATAACCATTTCCCCTAGTCCTGCTATTGTCAGCCCTTTCGAAGAGTTTACTCCCCTCCTGGGAGTAAGTTCCCTTCAGGTACTGAAAGGCTGCAATGAGGTCATATAACCCATATAACCCCATACAACACCATATAACCTCATATACCCCCATATAACCCCATACAACCCCATATAACCCTATATACCCCAAATATAACCCGTATAACCCCATATAACCCCATATAATCCCATACAACCCCATATAACCCCATATAACCCATATAACCCCATATAACCGATATAACCCCATATAACCCCATATATCCCCCATATAACCCCATATAACCCCATATAACCCCATATCCCCCCATATAACCCCATATCCCCCCATATAACCCCATATAACCCCATATAACCCCATATCCCCCCATATAACCCCATATAACCCCATATAACTCCATATAACCCCATATAATCCCATATAACCCCATATAACCCCATGTATCCCATATAACCCCATATAACCCCATATAACCCCATATAACCCCATATAACCCATATCCCCCCATATAACCCCATGTAACCCCATATCCCCCATATAACCCCATATAACCCCATATA
>NW_015440441.1:5680-8284 GCF_001577835.2 Coturnix japonica | reverse complement strand
AAAATCCCATAGGGTGACCCCAAAATCCCATAGGGGACCCCAGAATTCCATAGGGTGACCCCAAAATCCCATAGGGGACCCCCCAAAATCCCATAGGGTGACCCCAAAATCCCATAGAGGACCCCCCAAAATCCCATTGAGGACCCTCAAAATCCCATAGGGGACCCCAAAATCCCATAGGGGACCCCAAATTCCCAATGAGGACCCCCAAAGGGGGGGAATCATATATGGGGCAGATTTGGGGCCATTTGGGGTCACATGTGGGGCCATATGGGGCCACAGTGGGGGGGAGGGGATCATATATGGGGTAGATTTGGGGCCATTTGGGGTCACATATGGGGCAGATTTGGGGCCATTTGGGGCTATTTGGGGTCACATATGGGGCCATATGGGGTCATAATGGGGGGGGGTCACATATGGGGCCATATGGGGTCACATATGGGGCAGATTTGGGGCCATTTGGGTTAAATATGGGGCCATATGGGGTCACAATGGGGGGGGTCACATATGGGGCTATATGGGGTCACATATGGGGCAGATTTGGGGCTATTTGGGTTAGATATGGGGCCATTTGGGGTCACAATGGGGGGGGGGACACACAGATGGTGGCACAGCAGGGCAGGAAGCTGAGAGGAGCTCTCTTAAAGGGCCAGGCACCCTTTAAATCCCGACCCCGTCGGTCTTAAAGGGGCAGGGACCCAAAAAAGACATTGAATCCAGGTCTCTTAAAGGGCCAGAGTCCCCTTAAAGGGCCAGAGTTCCCCTTAAAGGGCCAGTACGCCTTAAAGCCATAATCAGGTTGATCTTAAAGGTACAGGTCCAGCTCTTAAAGAGACAGGAACCCAATTCAAGGGACTGAAGGACCTGAAACCCCAATGTTGTTGTTCTTAAAGGGGCAGAGACCCCAAAAATCCCAGGTCCTGTGCTCTTAAAGGGACAGCGCTCTTTTAAAGGGACAGTATATTCTTAAAGGAAAAACCCTACTGATCTTATAGGGTCAGACACCCCTTAAAGGGCCAGACTCCCCCCTTAAAGGGCCACACACCCCATTAAAGGGCCATACACCCCCTTAAAGGGCCATACACCCCCTTAAATGATCAGACTCCCCATTAAAGGGCCATACACCCCCTTAAAGGGCCAGACTCCCCCTTAAAGGGCCAGACAGCCCTTTAAAGGGAATACACCCCATTAAAGGGCCAGACTCCCCCTTAAAAGATCAGACTCCCCCTTAAAGGGCCATACACCCCCTTAAAGGGCCATACACCCCATTAAAGGATCAGACTCCCCCCTTAAAGGGCCATACACCCCCCTAAAGGGCCAGACAGCCCCTTAAAGGGCCACACACCCCATTAAAGGGCCATGCACCCCCTTAAAGTGCCATACACCCCCTTAAAGGATCAGACTCCTCCTTAAAGGGCCATACACCCCCTTAAAGGGCCATACACCCCTTAAAGGGCCAGACAGCCCCTTAAAGGGCCATACACCCCCTTAAAGGGTCAGACAGCCCCTTAAAGGGCCATACACCCCATTAAAGGGCCAGACAACCCCATTAAAGGGCCATACACCCCCTTAAAGGGCCAGACAGCCCCTTAAAGGGCCATACACCCCCTTAAAGGGCCATACTCACCTCCGTCGCTATTGGGGCCGTCTCGAGGTTCCCCCAGACTCTTATCGGGGCCACGACCCCCCCGCAGCGTCATGGAAAGCTGCCGCTTGATCTTCTTCATCCGGTCCATGGCGTGGCCCTATAGACAATGCTATGGGGTCAGCCCCCCCATATCCTATAAGGAACCCCCCCCCAACCCCCCCACCATGGGGTCTCTATGGGCTCTGAGGGGATTTGGGGTCTCTATGGGTATCTAAGGGGCTCTATGGGCTCTGAGGGATTTGGGGTCCCTATGGGGTCCCTATGGATTCTCTATGGGGTCTCTATGGGCTCTGAGGGATTTGGGGTCCCTATGGGGTCCCTATGGATTCTCTATGGGTTCTCTATGGGCACTGAGGGATTTGGGGTCTCTATGGGGTCTCCAGGAGTTTCTATGGGTCTCTATGGGTCCCCATGAATCTCTATGGGGTCTCAATGGATCCCTATGGGGTCCCTAGAAGTCCCTATGGTCTCCATGGGTCCTAATGGATCTCTATGTGGTCTCTATGGGTCCTCTATGGGGTCTCTATGTGTCCCTATGGGTCTCTATGAGTCTCTATGGGTCCCTATGGGTCTCTGTGGGTCCCTATGGGTCCCTATTGCTTTCTATGGGTATCTATGGGTCCCTATGTGTCTCTATGAGGTCCCTATGGGTCTATGTGGGTCTCTATGATGTCCCTATGGGTCTCTATGGGTCCCTATGGGTCTCTATGGGTCCCTATGGATCCCTATGGGTCCCTATGGGTCTCTATGGGTCCCTATGTGTCTCTATGGGTCCCTATGGGTCTCTATGGGTCCCTATGTGTCTCTATGGGTTTCTAAGTGTCCCTATGTGTCTATGTGGGTCTCTATGGGGTCCCTATGATGTCTCTATGGGTCTCTATGGGTCTTTATGAGTCCCTATGGGTCTCTATGGGTCCCTATGGGTCTCTATGGATTTCTATGAGTTCCTATGGGTC
>NW_015440441.1:0-5655 GCF_001577835.2 Coturnix japonica | reverse complement strand
TGGGGTCTCTATGGGCTCTGAGGGATTTGGGGTCTCTATGGGGTCCCTATGGATTCTCTATGGGGTCTCTATGGGCTCTGAGGGGATTTGGGGTCCCTATGGGGTCCCTATGGATTCTCTATGGGGTCTCTATGGGCTCTGAGGGATTTGGGGTCTCTATGGGGTCTCCAGGAGTTTCTATGGGGTCCCTATGGGTCTCTATGTACTCTGAGGGGATTTGGGGTCTCTCTGGGGTCTCTGTGGGTCCCTATTGCTCTCTATGGGTCCCTATGTGTCTTTATGGGTCCCTATTGCACTATATGATTCTCTATGTGTCTCTATGGGGCCTCAATGTGTCCCTATTCCTCTCTATGAGGTCACTATGGGTCTATGTGGGTCTCTATGGGTCCCCATGAATCTCTATGGGGTCTCAATGGATCCCTATGGGGTCCCTAGAAATCCCTATGGTCTCCATGGGGCCTAATGGATCTCTATGGATCTCTATGGGGTCTCTATGGGTTCTTATGTGTCCCTATGGGTCTCTATGTGTCCCAATGGGTCTCTATGGGTCTCTATGTGTCTCTATGGGTCCCTATGGGTCTCTATGGATCTCTATGGGTCTCTATGGATCCTTATGAATCTCTATGTGATCTCTATGGGTCCCTACGGGTCTCTGTGGGTCTCTATGGGTCCCTATGGGTCTCTATGTGATCTCTATGGGTCCCTATGTGTCTCAGTGGGTCCCTATTACTCTCTATGGGGTCTCTATTGCTCTCTATGAGTCCCTATGGGTCCCTATGGGTCTCTATTGCTCTCTATAGGTCCCTATGTGTCCCTATGGGTCTCTATGGGTCCCTATGGGTCTCTATTGCTCTCTATGGGTCCCTATGTGTCCCTATGGGTCTCTATGGGTCCCTATGGGTCTCTATGGGTCCCTATGGGTCTCTATTGCTCTCTATGGGTCCCTATGGGTCTCTATGGATCTCTACGGGTCTCTATGGGTCTCTATGTGTCTCTATGGGTCCCTATGGGTCCCTATGTCTCTCTATGGGTCTCTATGTGTCCCTATGGGTCCCTATGGGTCTCTATGGGTCTCTATGAGTCCCTATGGGTCCCTATGGGTCTCTATGTGTCCTCTATGGGTCTCTATGGGTCCCTATGGGTCTCTATGGGTCTCTATGTGTTCTCTATGGGTCTCTATTGGGTCTCTATGGATCCTTATGAATCTCTATGTGATCTCTATGGGTCCCTATGTGCCCCAGTGGGTCCCTATTACTCTCTATGGGGTCTCTATTGCTCTCTTTGAGTCCCTATGGGTCTCTATTGCTCTCTATGGGTCCCTATGGGTCTCTATGGATCTCTATGGGTCTCTATGGGGTCTCTATTACTCTCTATGGGTCCCTATGGGTCTCTATGGGTCCCTATGGGTCTCTATGTGTCCCTATGGGTCTCTATGTGTCCCTATGGATCTCTATGGGTCCCTATGGGTCTCTATGGGTCCCTATGGGTCTCTATGGGTCCCTATGGGTCTCTATGTGTCCCTATGGGTCTCTATGTGTNNCTATGGATCTCTATGGGTCCCTATGGGTCTCTATGTGTCCCTATGGGTCCCTATGTGTCTCTATGGGGTCTCTATGTGTCTCTATGTGTCCCTATGGGTCTCTATGGGTCCCTATGGGTCCCTATGGGTCTCTATGGGTCCCTATGTGTGCCTATGGGTCTCTATGGGTCCCTATGTGCCCCTATGGGTCTCTATGGGTCTCTATGTGTCCCTATGGGTCACTATGTGTCCCTATGGGTCTCTATGGGTCCCTATGGGTCTCTATGGGTCTCTATGAGTCCCTATGGGTCTCTATGTGTCTCTATGGGTCTCTATGGGTCCCTATGTCTCCCTATAGGCCCCTATGTGTCCCAATGTTTCCCTATGACCCCCCCGTGGTTCCGAACGCTCCACATCCGGTACCAACCCCCCATTTCCCCCCATTACCGGCTCAGCTCCGTTCCCGGTCCCGATAATCTTCAGCCATGGCGGATCCGGGCCCGACCCCGCGGGCGGTTCCGGTGGGGCCGGGCCGGTCCAAAAAGAAGATGATGGAGGCGGAAACGGCGCAGTTGTGACGTCACCACAGTGCGTCAGAACCGGAAGCGGAAGAGGCGTGGTCACAACAAGCCACGCCCCCTTCCCGCCCCTCCCCCTTTCCCCACACTCCCTACTTCCTTTACAGGAGGCGGAAGTGACTATGACCGGAAGTGGCTACGAGCGGAAGTGCCTCCTGCCGGAAGTGACTCCTACCGGAAGTGACTCCTACCGGAAGTAACTCCGAAGTGCCTCCTACAGGAAGTGACTCCTACCGGAAGTGACTACTACCGGAAGTGACTACTACCGGAAGTGACTGAGAGCGGAAGTGGCTAAGAGCGGAAGTGCCGCCTACCGGAAGTGGAGGCCTCCGACCGGAAGTGGGAGCGCATCGTTGGGTAGGAGCGTTTATGGGCAGGAAGGGGAAGTGGGGGGGGTTGTTTTATATGGGGGCGTTTTGTTGTAGGGCCGCCCATGTTGGCCCATCCTGACTCTATAGGGCTCGCATATTTGGCCCATTGTGATTCTATAGGGCCCGCCTGTTGGCCCCTGACATCGTATTAGTGGCTATCCATATTGTTGCCCATTTTGATTTTCTATATAGGGCCGCCATATTGGCCCCATTGATTCTATAGGGCCGCCATATTGGCCCCATTGATTCTATAGGGCCGCCATATTGGCCCCATTGATTCTATAGGGCCGCCATATTTGGCCCTAATTTGATTCTATAGGGCCCCGCGCATAATTGGCCCCATTGATCCTTATAGGGCCCGCCCATGTTTTGGCCCCATTGATTCTATAGGGTCGCCATATTGGCCCATTGATCTATAGGGTCTTCCTATGCCCATTTGATTCTATAGGGCCGCCATATTGGCCCCATTGATTCTATAGGGCCGCCATATTGGCCATATTGATTCTATAGGGCCGCCATATTGACCCCATTGATTCTATAGGGGTCTCCATATTGGCCCATACTTGATTCTATAGGGCCGCCATGTTGGCCCGCATTGTTTCATATATGGGCCGCCATATTGGCCCCATTGATTCTATAGGGTCGCCATATTGGCCCCATTGATTCTATAGGGCCGCCATATGGCCTACTTGAATCTTTAGGGGCCTGGGCGATGTTGGGCCCATGGGGTGATTCTATAGGGCCGGCCATTATTGGCCGCTATTCCGCGATTCTATAGGTGCCGCCATCATTGGCCTATTGATTCTATAGGGCCCGCCCATAGTTGGCCCTATTGATTTTTATAGGGCCGCCATATTGGCCGCGCTATTTGTTTTTTTATAGGGCCGCCATCTTGGCCCCCATTTGATTCTAATAGGGTCTCTATGCTCACCCCATTTGTTCCTATAGGGGCTCCATGATTTGACCCCATTGTTTCTGTGGGGTCCTCCATTGCTTCTATAGGGTCCCCCATTGGTCCTATTGGCTTTGTAGGGTCTTCCATTGCTTCTATAGGGCCTCCCTTAGTGTGGATCCCACACTTCTGTAAGGGTTTCCCCTTAGTTTCGGGGCATTGTTTCTGTAGGGTCCCCCATTGCCCCCAATAACTCCCATAGCTCAGTGCTGCCCCCTGCCTGGCCGTCATGGGCTCATTACATCCCATTAAACCGCCCATTATCCCCATTAACGCCCATTAACCCCCATTAACCGCCATAGCTCAGTGCTGCCCCCTGCTGCCGTCAATGGTTCATTGAATCCCATTGACCCCCAGTCATGGAGGTGATTTACCCCCATTGCCCCCCATTAACGCCCCATAGCTCAGTGCTGGGCCCCCTGCTGGCCCGTCCATGGCTCATTACACCCCCTTAACCCCCTATTATCCCCATTTAACCCCATTAACCCCATAGCTCAGTGCTGGCCCCTGCGGCCGTCATGGGCTCATTTTACTCCCATTAACCCCCATATTCCCCATTAACCCCCATTAACCCCCATTTAACCCCATACTCAGTGCTGCCCCCGCTGGCCGTCATGGTTCATTACATCCCATACCCCATTAAACCCCATTGCCCCCCTTAAACCCATTAACCCCATAGCTAGTGCTGCCCCTGGGCCTTGCTTCCCCTTTTTTCTTTCCTTGGTTCCCCGCATGGCTGCATTACACCCATTAACCCCATTACCCCATTGCCCCATTAACCCCCATAGCTCAGTGCTGCCCCTGGCTGCCGTCATGGTTCATTACATCCCCATTACCCCATTATCTCCATTCACCCCCCATTAACCCCCCATTGCCCCATTGACCCCCATAGCTCAGTGCTGCCCCCTGCTGGCCGTCATGGTTCATTACATCCCATTAACCCCCATTATCCCCCATTAACCCCCATTAACCCCCATTAACCCCATAGCTCAGTGCTGCCCCCTGCTGGCCGTCATGGCTCATTACATCCCATTAACCCCCATTAAACCCCCATAGCTCAGGTGCTGCCTCCCTGCTGGCCGTCAAATGGCTATTACATCCCATTAACCCATTACAACCCCCATAGCTCAGTGGCTGCCCCTGCTGGCCGTCTGGTTCATTACATCCATTAAACCCGCATTATCCCCATTAACCCCATTAACCTCCCATTGCCCCCCATTGACCCCCCATAGCCAGTGCTGCCCCCTGCTGCCGTCATGGCTCATTACATCCCATTTACTCCCCCCATAAGCTCAGTGCTGCCGCCCTGTGGCCGTCATGGCTCATTACAATCCATTAACGCCCCATTACCCCATTAACCCCCATTAACCCCATAGCTCAGTGCTGCCCCCTGCTGGCCGTCATGGCGCACTGCGACGTGGCGCTGCTGGAGCTGCTGGATCAACTGGAGTTGATGGAGGAGAAGAGGAAGGAGCTGCAGCGCTGCGTCAGCGAGGTATTATGGGATATATGGGGTCCTATGGGGTATATAGGGCCCTATGGGATATATAGGGTCCTATGGGATATATAGGGTCCTATGGGGTATATAGGGCCCTATGGGATATGTAGGGTCCTATGGGATATGTAGGGTCCTATAGGGTATATAGGGTACTATGGGGTATATAGGACCCTATGGGATATGTAGGGTCCTATGGGTATATAGGGCCCTATGGGGTATATAGGGCCTATTGGGTATATAGGGTCCCTATGTGGATATATAGGGTTCTTGGTGGTGTATATAGGGTCCTATGGGATATATAGGGTCCTATGGGGTATATAGGGTCCTATGGGGTATATAGGGTGTTATGGGGTATATAGGGTCCTATGGGGTATATAGGGTCCTATGGGATATATAGGGTCCTATGGGGTATATAGGGTCCTATGGGATATATGGGGTCCTATAGGGTATATAGGGCCCTATGGGACTATATGGGTCTATAGGGTATGATAGGGCCTATGGGGTATATAGGGTCTATGGGAAATATACACGGGTCCTAGGGTGGGTATATAGTGGTCTATGGGGTATATAGGGTCCTATGGGATGTATAGGGTCCCTCAATGCGCGATACGGTACTAGGGTCCTATGGGGTATATAGGGTCCTATGGGGTATATAGGGTCCCTTATGGGGTATATAGGGTCCTATGGGATATATAGGGTCCTATGGGGTATGTAGACTCCTATGGGATATCATAGGG
>NW_015440440.1:7151-8299 GCF_001577835.2 Coturnix japonica | reverse complement strand
CAGATCTATGGGTCAGATCTATGGGGCAGGCTGACCATGGTCCGTGTGTCGGCTTTCTGCACCGTGTAGCCCGTGATCTCGGCGTTGCCGTCGTCCTTGGGGGGCTCCCACTGCAGCTGTGCGTTGCTGCCCCACACCTCCATCACCTGCACCACTTGTGGGGCACCGGGACGCTCTGCCCCATAGGAACACACAGAGACCCCATAGAGACCCATAGGGACACATAGAGACCCATAAGGACACATAGGGACCCATAGAGACCCTTAGAAATCCATAGAGACCCCATAGAGACCCATAGAGACCCATAGAGACCCATAGAGACCCATAGAGACCCATAGGGACACATAGGGACACATAGAGACCCATAGAGACCCATAGAGACCCATAGAGACCCATGGGGACCCATAGAGACCCATAGACCCCATAGAGACCCATAGGGACCCATAGAGACCCATAGAGACCCCATAGAGACACATAGAGACCCATAGAGACCCATAGGGACACATAGAGACCCATAGGGACCCATAGGGACCCCATAGAGACCCATGGACCCCATAGGGACCCCATAGAGACCCCAAAGACCCCATATACCCATAGAGACCCATAGGGACCCATAGGAACCCATAGAGACCCCATAGAGACCCCATAGACCCCATATACCCATAGAGACCCATAGGAACCCATAGAGACCCCAAAGACCCATATAGACCCATAGAGACCCCATAGACCCCATATACCCATAGAGACCCCATAGACCCCATAGACCCCATAGGGACCCATAGAGACCCCAAAGACCCATAGACACCCATAGAGACCCAATAGACCCCATATACCCATAGAGACCCATAGGGACACATAGAGACCCCATAGAGACCCCATTGACCCCATAGAGACCCCATAGACCCCATAGGGACCCATAGAGACCCCAAAGACCCGATAGGGACCCCCAAAACCCCATAGACCCCATAGAGACCCACAGAGACCCTATAGCGACCCCATATACCCATAGAGACCCATAGAGACCCCATAGACCCATAGGGACCCATAGAGACCCATAGAGACCCCGTAGGGACCCATAGAGACTCATAGAGACCCCATAGAGACCCATAGGGACCCATAGAGACCCCATAGAGACCCTTGGGGGGCTC
>NW_015440440.1:0-6686 GCF_001577835.2 Coturnix japonica | reverse complement strand
CATAGAGACCCCGTAGGGACCCATAGAGACCCATAGAGACCCCATAGAGACCCATAGGGACCCATAGAGACCCCATAGAGACCCTTGGGGGGCTCCCACTGCAGCTGTGCGTTGCTGCCCCACACCTCCATCACCTGCACCACTTGTGGGGCACCGGGACGCTCTGCCCCATAGGAACACATAGAGACCCCATAGGGACCCCATAGGGACACATAGAGACCCCATAGAGACCCCATAGGGACACATAGAGACCCATAGGGAACCATAGAGACCCATAGAGACCCCATAGAGACACATAGAGACCCATAGAGACCCATAGGGACACATAGAGACCCATAGGGACCCATAGGGACCCATAGAGACCCCATAGAGACCCATAGGGACCCATAGAGACACATAGAGACCCATAGGGACCCACAGAGACCCCATAGCGACCCATAGAAACACATGGGGACCCATAGAGACCCATAGGGACACATAGAGACCCATAGAGATGCATAGGGACCCATAGGAACCCATAGGGACCCATAGAGACCCCAAAGACCCGAAAGGGACCCATAGAGACCCATAGAGACCCATAGAGACCCCATAGACCCCAAAGGAACCCATAGAGACCCATAGAGACCCCATAGAGACCCATAGGAACCCATAGAGACCCATAGGGACCCATAACGACCCATAGAGACCCCATAAAGACCCATAGAGACCCCATAGACCCCATAGAGACCCATAGGGACCCATAGGAACCCATAGAGACCCCAAAGACCCGATAGGGACCCATAGAGACCCACAGGGACACATAGAGACCCCACTGACCCCACAGACCCTATAGACCCCATAGAGACCCATAGAGACCCCATAGACCCCATATACCCATAGAGACCCATAGAGACCCTATAGAGACCCCGTATACCCATAGAGACCCATAGAGACCCCATAGACCCCATAGAGACTCATAGGGACCCATAGAGACCCATAGAGACCCACAGAGATCCATAGAGACCCCATAGACCCCATATACCCATAGAGACCCATAGGGACACATAGAGACCCATAGAGACCCCACAGACTCCATAGACCCATAGGGACCCATAGGAACCCATAGAGACCCCAAAGACCCGATAGGGACCCATAGAGACCCATAGGGACACATAGAGACCCATAGAGACCCATAGAGACCCACAGGGACCCATAGAGACCCCACTGACCCCACAGACCCTATAGACCCCATAGAGATCCATAGAGACCCCATAGACCCCATATACCCATAGAGACCCATAGAGACCCTATAGAGACCCCGTATACCCATAGAGACCCATAGGGACCCATAGAGACCCATAGAGACCCATAGGGACCCCATAGACCCCATAGGGGCCCATAGAGACCCATAGGGACCCATAGGGACCCATAGAAACCCCCAAAACCCCATAGATCCCCCATAAAAGCCCCTCAAAGCCCCATAGAGACCCATAGAGACCCCAAATACCCCACAGACCCCATAGAGACCCATAGAAACCCCAAAAACCCCATAGACCCCATTAAGACCCCATAGACCCAATAGAGACCCATAGAGACCCCATAGGGACCCATAGAGACCCACAGAGACCCCATAGAGACCCATAGGGACCCCATAGAGACCCATAGAGACCCATAGGGACCCATAGGGACCCATAGAGACCCCATAGAGACCCCATAGGGACCCATAGAGACCCATAGGAACCCATAGGGACCCATAGAGACCCACAGAGAACCATAGGGACCCATAGAGACCCATAGGGAACCATAGAGACCCATAGGGACCCATAGGGACCCATAGAGACCCATAGGGACCCATAGACCCCATAGAGACCCATAAAACCCATAGAGACCCATAGAGACCCCATAGACCCATAGAGACCCATAGAGACCCATAGGGACACATAGAGACCCATAGGGAACCATAGAGACCCATAGGGACCCATAGGGACCCATAGAGACCCCATAGACCCCATAGAGACCTATAGTTACCCCAAATACCCATAGAGACCCACAGACCCATAGAGACCCCATATACCCATAGAGACCCCATAGAGACCCCATAGGGACCCATAGGGTCACATAGAGACCCAGAGACCCCATAGAGACCCATATGGGCACCTGCATAGGCGTATCCATAAGAGGACTCCATAGTAGACCCATCGAAGATCCCTCCGGGTTCTCGTACCTTATTGCGTGTATCCCTATACGGGACCTGTAGCAGCAAGACGCTCCTTTCCATAGGTGATGACCATTCACGAGAGACTGGTGTGTTCCAATAAGTAGAGACCCATAGGACCTTCGACTCCATACTGGAAGACGCCCATAAGAGGACCCCCGAGTATGTGACTGCATCTCGCTATATGGAGACCCGTGCACAGAGGTACCTTCCAAATTAGCCCATCAGATGACCCCATAGACACCTTCAGGGTAGAGACTCTTTTCCATTTTACGGAGGGCCCATCCAGGGTTCACTGACATACCCGAGACACGGAGTCAGAGACCCCTAGGAGTGCCAGCGCCCAATCAGTGACCCTAGTAGTTAGCCCGCTTCGCCAAATACCCATAGAAGACGCCACACCCCCCGACTTCCAATGACTGGGAACCTTCTACAGGTAGACCCCATAGAGTACCCTTTTCTCTTATTAGAGAGCCCGGATCTGCCAGCAGTAGCGGGCAGGAGACTCCGCTATATGGTGGAGCCCTCCATTAGGCGACATCCACGATATCCTTCCAGTAGCATCGGTCCTCTTATCTGGAGACCCTTTATGAGGCGAGACGCTTCACCTAGGGCCCCATAGAGACCGCTTCCTTGTGTGGCTTTCTGGCGTTGCAGTTTGGTTTGTGTTGCCGTGCCCCGCTTGCTTGGTCCTGTTGTTCCATCAGGATGGACCCTCGCATGCCAAGACGCCTATAGGGACCCATAGAAACCCCCAAAACCACCATAGATCCACATAAAAGCCCCTCAAAGTGCCCAATAAGAGAACCCATAGAGACCCCAAGATACCCCACGAGTCGACCTTCCCATGAGAGACCCCCATAGGGACCCATAGAAGACTCGGCCAATATAAGACCCCAGTACATGACCCGATAGTACCATCCCCTGACTGAGGACATATCCCGATAATAATCCTATCTATATAGACCGGTCCTCTCCTAGGCTTTCGCGACGCGGTACAACCCGCTAGCCGCAAATGGTGTGCCGCTCTGTGTCCTCTCTCAGTGCTTCTCGATGCGCACCAGTGAACTGAAGACCCCAATCGAGACTCTCGGACTTTATTAGAACCCCAGAGAGACCCGCCACTTGACCGAACGAACTCCTCCATACCCGAGACTCCATAGGGGACCTGCCTGGGCCCTACCTTAGAGAACCTCTACAGACTAGACAGCCATAAGTACCCCGTAGAGTACCTGTTTCTTTCCCAGTTCAGGACCCATTAGAAAGTGACCTCCACTGGATCGGGCCAACGCCCCATAGGGCGCTTGACCCTCATAGAGCACCCATAGAGGACTCGGCCATAGGAGCCCGCATAGCGACCCATACCCGCCAGACCTCATAGATGACCTCCACAGACACTCACCTTATGAACCTCTCTATTAGACTCCATAGACGACCTCCCATTACTGGAGGCCCCAACTTAGACGCCACCTCATAGAGGACGCCCATTAAGAGTACGCGGGTGCCGATAGTCGACTCGGCGCCGTATAGCCAGGACCTTTTGGGCCCGTCCATACAAGTATCCCATAGAATCCATAGACGCATCCCCATAGAGCTCCTCTTCCGCCAATACCGTGACCCGTGGGCCATACAGCAGACCCACTCAAGGCGACCCCACATCCAGATGTACCCATACGGGAATCCCCATAAGAGGACCCCCCTTAGACGCACCTCCAATAGAGACGGCGCCCTTCGATAGGACCCCAATGAGTTGGACCCCCATAGAGACCCCAGTGTCCGGAGGGAACCCGATCGCAGCCATAGAAGACCCCTTTGCCATAGGGGACCTATAGATGGGACCCATAGGTTGACCTCCATGTGAGACCTGCGCAGTATGAGACCCATACCGAGGACCCATCAGAGACGCAATAGGGAGCGCCAAATAGATGAAACCTTTACCCAAAACTGCCCCAGTCAGTAGTTCTCCCCATTTAGCATAAGCCCCTCAAAGCCCCATACGAGCACCCATATGAGGATCTCGGGCCTAACACTTACACCACAGAGCTCCCCATAGAGACCCATAAGGGTACCCATAGAAGACGCCGGTGGCGCGATAAGGTATACCGCCCAGTGAGGACATCGGTATAGTACACCTTCCAATAGAAATTCCAGGCCGATCGAGAGGGGACCCCATCAGAGACCCATGCATACACAGTACACGAAGACACATAGGAGAAAACATAGAAGATCCAGCTAACGTTACGGAGACGCCCATTATGGGCCACCGCAGAGCACCGCCATCATGAGACCCTAGGGACCCATAGGTGGAGCACGCGTCCCCATAGGTTCGAGACCTCATAGGGACCCATACGAGACCCCCATAGACCCCTTACAGCACACCCCATACGACCCCATAAATATTACCTCTTCCATAGAAAGCCCATAGATTCCCCCCTATAGTATCTCTACTACTAAACGGTTTCACCCTCATTTGGTCTCTAGGTCGCACCTACAACCCGCAGTCCTCAAGCGTGGTGCGCTGTTCCTTCCATGCTTTCCTCCGACTGCGCACCGCAGTTGATGATCGTGTATGTCCCGGACATCTTCTCTAGTCGTCCGACCGGCATTGGGAAACGAATCACCGGTCCTACCATTCCGCCGATTTTCGCTGCCGGTCTTTGGAACTTGTTCCACGGCCGCGTAAGGGGTGTTCTCTCTCCCTCGCCTCCGTGTCCACCTGTGCACATTGGGGGCGGCTCTACCCTATCATCTGCCGGGTTAGTAATGGGTTATTGGATTGGGCGCTCTAATGTGATGTGGGCGTTATCATTTTTTTCGGTATTTACATGGGTTATAATGGGGTTATATGGGGTACTATATTGCGGGCATATATGTGGTATTGTTGAATGGGTGTATATTTGAGGGTTTATATGCGGGTTCATATGTGGGTGGTTCTATTGGGGTTATAGTCGCGGGTAATATTGGGTTTTGGGTCTAACTCATAAGGGGTTAATATGGGATTAATATGGGGTTACTATACAGGGGAATCTATGTGGGTTTTTAATACATGGGTTTAATCCCATGGGGTTATGATGGTGAGGTGCGTTCATTTATTGTTTTTCTTGTCGTTTATATTGGGCTTGAATACGGGTTTTTGGCGGGGTTATTATTAGGTGGCGTTATTTGAGTCGGGATTTTCCGTATGGGGTTAGTACCTTGGGTTGTTATTACTCTGGGGTTATATGTGGGTTATTCGTATTGGTGTATATTTGATGTGGGCTGGGTGCCTTATTGTTATGGGGTTGGTTATCATATGGGGTTGTTTATCTCATGGGTGGGTTATTATGGGGGTTAAGTATGGGTTATACCGGATTGCCGTGGCGTCGATGGGATGCTGGCGTTATATTGGGGGGTATATTTGGTTATATTGGGGATTATAATGGGGTAATCATGGGGTTCATAATGGGTTCATACGGCGGGGTATATCTCTCGGGGTGCCTTCTATGGTGCGTTCCTCACTAGGGCGGGCTGTTTTAATCTATTGGGCGGTTAGTTGTGTGTATGGGGGTTATATGCGGGCATATATATGGGGTTATATTGCGGGTGTTGTATACCTGGGGTTATCAGTGGGATTTAATGGGTTATATGGGGTTATATGGGAGTTGGCCTAAGTGTGGGTTTTTATATGGGGGGTATATGAAGGTTATATGGGATATATGGGATATATGGGTTATTATGGTGGTTAAGTATGGGGGTTTAGTATCGTACGCCGGTGGGGATTCCATGGGTTATATGGGGTGTAATATGTGGGTTTATTAGTGAGGTTTTGATCACGTGGGGTCGGGGAGACTGGGGTGTATATGTGGGCTTGGGTTGTTATGGATGGGCGTTATAGTTCCGGGATCTATGGGACGTTATATGGTGGCGTTACGTTATTAGGGTGTTACCCTCTGGGTACTGTATAATTGGGTTATCACTGCGGTATCATTGGGGTTATAATGGGGTTTATATGGGGAGTTATGGGTTTTTACCTATGGGGTTAGTAACGTGGGTTTATTAGAGTGGGGATATTTGTGACTGGTTACTATTGGGGAGGTCTTATCTGGGTATATGGGCGTTCAATACTGGGGGTATGATGGGGTTGCTTTATTTGGGGGTTAACTGGGGTCTAGGTCGCGGGTCTATACTGTGGGGTTATCACTTGGCCGGTTGGGAATCGTGTTCGTTTAGATGGTGCCGATTTACTCGACTGGTTGTCGTTTTTAATTATTGTGGGTTTTATTAATTGTGGGGGTTATATAGGGGATGTTATATCGTGATGGTGTTATATTTGTGTGTGCTGGGGGTTGGTAACTAGTATTTGGTTCCACTTGCGTTGTGCAGGAGAGCTTCTAGGGTTTCAGTACGCGATCTTTACTTGGGGATCTAATTGTGCAGGTAATATGCCCTTGTTTTTTCTTGTGTGATCTTCTACCTCGGTCATATTGGGGTTATTACGGCGTATTATTGTATG
>NW_015440439.1:7545-8339 GCF_001577835.2 Coturnix japonica | reverse complement strand
TGTTCAGGGCAATGATGACCCAGAAAGTGGGGGATGTTGGGGTAAAGGTTGGGCAATGATGGCCCATAAAGTGGGGGATGTTCAGGGCAATGATGGCCCAGAAAGTGGGAGATGTTGGGGTAAAGGTTGGGGTGATTATGGCCCAGAAAGTGGGAGATGTTGGGGTAAAGGTTGGGCAATGATGGCCCAGAAAGTCGGAGATGTTGGGGTAAAGGTTGGGGTGATGATGGCCCAGAAACTGGGAGATGTTGGGGTAAAGGTTGGGCAATGATGGCCCAGAAAGTCGGAGATTTCAAGGCAAAGGATGGGCAATGATGGCCCAGCAATGGGGGGATGTTCAGGGCAATGATGGCCCAGAATTGGAGGATATTGGGGCCAAGGTTGGGCAATGATGGCCCATAAAGCGGGATCCACCCAACAGATGGGATCCCGTTGGCCATAGATGTGGTTTGAGGGCTGTCTCCATCCCCAGGTGAGGTGGACGACGTCTTCCTGGCTGACGAATACATCACGTCCCGCAGCCTCTTCCCTGAGAGCTGGTTATGGCAGGTGGAGGAGCTGACGGAGCCACCCAATGAACTGGGGTGAGTCCAACGTGGCACCAAGTAGAGGCCTAAAGATGGACATCACCCCGTATCTCAATGTGGGGATCCATCATCTCCCACCCAACGCGCTCCGGATCCCAACAAGGCCAAACTGGGATCAAGACATGAGTCCATCAGTCTATATGAGGTCAATATATCGGTCTTGGTTAAGAAGCCACGACTCCATCAGTCTATATGAGGTCAATATAT
>NW_015440439.1:0-720 GCF_001577835.2 Coturnix japonica | reverse complement strand
GCTATTCCAAACTCTATGGGACTTGAGGGGTCTTGAAGGAACTCAAGGAGACTTGAGAGACCCCCTAAAGCTTTGGGGATACAACAGGGGGCCAAAGCAGCTCATAACCCTGAACCCACACCCCTCGGGCCCACCCCATAGGGCTCTGCGTGGCCGACCCCTACGAGATCACCGTGATGAAGGAGTTCTTCATTGACCTACGCCTGCCCTACTCGGCGGTGAGGAACGAGCAGGTGGAGGTCCGCGCCATCCTCTACAACTACTGGAAGAACAAGATCAAGGTGGGTGCCTCACTCCACCACTTATAGGTCAATATATGGCAGCCTGGACCCAATATCTATCTATACCCCCATAGGTACGTGTGGAGCTGATGTACAACCCAGCCCTATGCAGCGCGTCCACCTCCAAGACTCGCTACCAGCAGATCTTCCAGTTGGAACCGCAGTCGTCTCACGCCGTCCCCTTCGTCATCGTGCCCTTGCAGTTGGGGCAGCACGACGTGGAGGTGAAGGCGGCTGTCTGGGATAGTTTCGTGTCTGATGGCGTCAAGAAGAAGCTCAGGGTGGTGGTGAGTAAGGCCTCGATGCCACCTTGGGCCTCAGATATCCCCATCTCCTCCTGGATGCATCATCATCATCCTCATTCATCCCAATGTTGGGTACCCAGAGATGAAGGCTCCCCTATCTGGGTTGTCTCTTGGGTTACTCCCACTTTGAGGTG
>NW_015440438.1:0-8347 GCF_001577835.2 Coturnix japonica | reverse complement strand
CACCCGTGGATATCCCGGCTCCCACCATACACACAACCCTCCGACACTTCTCGCTCTGCATGTACCGGGCTATTCCCGCTAACGACAGCTCATCCACTAAACGTTCCGGTTTCTCCGTTCCCAAACCCAACGTCCGTGCCAGGAGGTTCCGGAGCAGCTCCACTACGGGCCGGTACCGGGAGGAGTCAGACAGGGGGGGCTCCCAAGGCCTTGTAGGCCCCGTAGGCCCCGCAGGCCTCGTAGGCCCCACAGGCTTCATAGGCCCCACAGGCCTTGTAGGCCGCATAGGCCTTGTAGGCCCCGTAGGCTTTGTAGGCTTTGTAGGCCCCGCAGGCCTCGTAGGCCTCATAGGCCTTGTAGGCCCCGCAGGCCTCATAGGCCTTGTAGGCTTCGTAGGCCTTGTAGGCCCCGCAGGCCTTGTAGGCCTCATAGGCCTCACAGGCCTTGTAGGCCTCACAGGCCTCGTAGGCCTCATAGGCCTTGTAGGCCCTGTAGGCCTTGTAGGCCCCGTAGGCCCGGTACCCCATACTCACTATCGTCCTCCGTAGACCCTCCCTCGGCTTCAGCGTCGGGATCAGCCCCGGGAGGGGGAGCTGCGGGGGTGGGAGGAGGCGTCAAGGATACGGAGAAAGCCTCCAGGATCAGCCCCGTTAGCCCCCCCCCCCCCAATCCCCGTTACCGTCCGCTCCGGACATCGGAGCTCCTGGAGGCACTTCCCGGCCGCGGACCCAAACTTCCGGGTATGGAAGGATAAACTTCCGGATATGGCCGGATAAACTTCCGGGTATGGCCGAGTAAACTTCCGGGTATTGCCGGCAAAACTTCCGGTTATGGCAGCAGGATTGGCGCTGATTGGCTAGAAGGCCTAAACTTCCGGGTATGGCCGACAGGGGTGGTGCTGATTGGCTGAAAGAGCCCACAACTCCCATAATACACCGCTCTCTCCCGGAAGTATTCTTTGAATACCCCACCCTCCCAAAAGCGCTCTGTGGACTACCATTCCCAGCAGGCCTTGCGCTACTTCCGCCCCCCTCACTTTTGGGCCGCGGGGATTCCCCGCTCTCTCCCGGAAGTGCTCTGTGAACTACGTTTCCCGGCAGGCCTTGCGTTACTTCCTCTTTCCGGAAGTGCTCTGTGATCTCTCTCCCGGAAGTGCGCAGTGAATACCCCCCTCTCTCCCGGAAGTGAACTACGTTTCCCAGCAGGCTTTGCGCCGCTACCGGAAGTGCTCTGTGCGCTCTCTCCCGGAAGTACTCTGTGAACTACATTTCCCAGCAGGCCTTGCGCTACTTCCGCCTCCCTCACTTCCGGGCCGCGGGGATTTCCCGGCCCGGCGGCGCTGGGCCCACAGACCGGGCCCGGCTCATGGCGGCCGCCGGGGCCGCTTCGTCGGTGGATACGAAACGAATCGAAGGAGATGAATGGTACGACAGCGGGTTGGGTTCGTTAGGAGAAGGTCAATTCACTCCATTAAGTCCACAAAGTCCCGGTCCGGTACCGGAATGTGCCGTTCAAACCCACCCGGTTGTACCGGAACACGGAGCGGAACAGGAGCTGTGGCTGCGGCACGTGCTGAGCTTCGTCAGCGACGACGGAGACACGTGTAGGATCGGGGGGGAGGAGCGCCGCCAATGGGGTGGAAGAGACAACTCATCTCCCCCACAGCTCCCTCTCACCTCATCGCCCCACCCCCTGTTTCGCCCCCAACCCTTAGCATCCTTACTGCTCTCTTTCCCCCCCCCCCTTGAGTTTTTCCCCTCCTCCATCTCACCCTCCAGATCCCTCTCCCCTTCTTCCCTCCCTTCTCCCCTCTCCCTCCCCCTCCTCGCTCCTCCTCCCCCCCTTCTCCGTCCTCGCCTCCCCCCCTCACCTTCTTCCACTCTTTTGCCCCTCTCCTCCATCCTCTCCCTCTCCTCCTCCTCCTTCTCCTCTCTCCCACCTTCTCTCCCCTCTTCCTCCATCCCCCTCCACTCCCCCCTTTCCTCTCGCTCTCATCCCTCCATACCATGCCCCTCCTCTCATCTTCCACCCTCCCTTCCATCTCCCCCCGTTCTAACCCTTCTTCCCTCACGTATTACTCCTCTCTCCCCTCACCTTCAATGTCCTCCACCTCTCCTCCATCCCCCTCCCTCCCCCCTCTCCCTCCATCTCTTCTCCCCCCTTTCTTCCTTCCTTCCTCCCCCTCTATCCCTCTCCCCCCTCCCGTCCTCCTCTCAACCCCTCCCCTCCCCTCCCCTCCTCCCTCTCCCCCTTCATCGCCCTTCTCACCGTTCCCTACCTGTTCTTCTCCCTCCTTCCCCTCTCCTCCTTTGCCTCCAGTCCCTACTCCCCTCTCTCCTTCACATTCTCTCCCCTATCAGTCTCTCCCCCCCCCTCCCCTTCCCTCCTCTCCTCCCCCCCCCCTCTTCCCATCTCCGCCTCTTCCTCCTCCATACCTTACCCCCCTCTCTATCCTCTCCCCTTCTCCTCCTCCCCCCTCGCCCCTTGCCCCTCTTCCTCCTCTCCCCACTGTCACACGTCTTGCCCCTTCTCTCCATCCCTCTCCCCACCTCCCCTCTCCTCCCCTTCCCCTCCATCCGCCGCTCTCTCTCCCTCCTCTATCCCTCCCCCTCTCCTCCCTCCTCCCCCTTCTCCCTCCTTCCCCCTGTCTATCACAGATCTTCCCCTTCTCCCTTTTCTCCTTCATCCCCCTCCCACTCCCCTTTCCTCTCCTCATCCCGCCTCCATAACCACCCCTTGCCTCTCCATTTCGCTCCCCCATCCTCCAATCCCTACTCACCCCTTTTTCTCTCCTTTCCTTCTCCCCTCATCCTTCTCGTCCTCTCCTCTTTCTCCCCTCTCCTCTCTCCCCCCCCCCCTCTTCCCCCTTCTCCCCGTCTTCTTCCTCCATTTCTCCCCTCCTCATTCTCCTTCCCCCTTCCCTCATCCTATCACCGTCATCTCCCTTCTCTATCTCTTCTCCCCGCTCCTCCTCCCCTTCCCTTCCTTGCCCCTCATCTCCCTCCTCTCCCTCTCTCCCCCTCCACCTCTCCCTCCATCCCTCCTTCTCCCCCTCCTCCCCCTGCCGCCTCCTCTCTCCCCCATTCTCCCTTCTCCTCCATCCTTCCCCCTCTATCCTCTTTCGCTCCTCCTCCATCCCCTCCTCTCCCCCCCTTCCCTCCCTCATCCCCTCCATCTCCCCTCTTCCCTTCTCCTCTCCCCCCTCTCTCCCTCCACTCACACTGTTCTTCCCCTCCGTCTCTCAATGCCCTCTACCCCCTCTCCCCCTCCTCCCCTTCTCCCCTCTTCCTCCTCATCTTCTCCCTCTACCCTCTCCCCACCCTCCTTCCCTCCAGTGCCTCTCATCCCTCATCTTCGTCCTGCCCTCGGTCCCCCCTCTCCTCATCCTCTCCCCCTCACCCCTCTCTCCCCAGAGCTCTGCATCTCGCTGTTATCCACGACACGAGGGTTCCCTTGACTGCATCCCTTGCATGCGCCTGCTAGAGGCACGGCTACATGGCTGCAGAACGACTCTAGACTATGGTCTGGGGGGGGCCCATAATTAGGGGGGTTTCTTGGGCTCCAAGGGCACATTATGGGGCAAGGGGGGCAGCTGGGGGGCATTAGGGGATTGGGAAGTGTAATAGGCTTGTGGAGGGGGGGCGACTCCCTTGGTTAGGGGCAGCCATATAGGGGGGGCAATAATGGGGGGGTTATTGGGTCCAAGGGGCAATTAGGTGGTCAATGGGGGCAGCCATGGGGGGGGGGAGGTGGGGGGCTGGGGGGAACCCTTAGGCTGGGGGGGGGTTGACACCCTTTGGATTGGGGGGCCGGGCAAAGGAACTGGGGGGGCCCCATAAGTTGGGTGTTCATTGGGTCCAAGGGCAGGGTTAGTGGCAACTGGGGGCAGTAAATGGGGGGGGCGGGGGTATCTTTTATACCTGGGGCTGGGGGTGAGATGCAACACTGGAGTCCCTATTTGGGGCTGGGGCACCCAGCAGAGTATGGGGTGATCCCATGGGGGGGGTCCATTCCCACTGATTTTAATGCCCCACCGCATTTCCAGCATGACTGCCCTAACACCTGGCGCGTAATCATCCTGTGGCTTGCCCGGCTATCGTGCTGAGCTGCGGCGCGGCAGGAGCATGGGTGGGGTTGTACAGGAGAGGAGAGGGGGCACAACGGCCCCTTACACTTCGCGATGTAGGAGAGGGGGCAGCCCCACCACTTGCGCACTAGACCAGCCTCTGGGGGGGCCCCGCTGCCCCCTAAGTGAGGAGGAAAAGAGTCCAGCTGGGAGAGCGTGTCAATGTATGATGGTAGGGGGGGACGGGGGGTCTTGAAGTTGGGGGGGGGTTTATCAAGGTGTAATTGGTGAAATTATGGGGTGGGGGGGCAGGAGAGTCATGGGCGTAAGGTGGGGGGTTGCCTAAGATGGGGAGGGCCTAAGGTGTATGGGAACATATGGGATGGTCGTAGGAAGGGGATGGGGGGAGGAGGAAGCCAGAAGGGGGGGCCAAAGATGGGGAGGGCTTAAGGTATATGGGAAGCATATGGATGGTTAGAATAGGGATGGGGGGGAGAAGATATGCGATGGGTTTTAAGTGGGGGTTGGGTCTAAAGATGGGGGGGCATACAGGTAATTATGGGAGTATATGGGATGGTTAGGAAGGGGATGGGGGGGAGGAGAGTGATGGGGTTAGGGAGGGGGGGTCTAAGATGGGGGGGGCTTATAAGGTGTATGGGAGCATAGGGACTTGGTTGGAAGGGGATGTGGGGCATAGGAGCAAAGGGGTTAAGGTGGGGACGGGCTAAAGATGGGGGAGGGGGCTTCAGTTGTAATGGGAGTCATATATAGGATGGATGTCTTAGGAAGGAGTGGGGGGGACGAGTGATGGGGTAAGTGGGGGGGGTTCAAAGATGGGGGGTTTTTAAGGTGGTATGGGAACAATAGGGGTGGGGGGGAGATAGTGGATGGGGTAAGTGTGGGGGGGGTCAAGATGGGAAGGGGGTTTAACGGTATATGGAACATATGGATGGGTAGGGGAAGGGGATGGGTGGAGAGGAGGAGCCCAGAGGGGGCCATAAAATGGGGGGGGGGCTTTAAGGTGTATGGGAGATATGGGATGGTTAGAACGTAGGTTGGGGGGAGGCGATGTGATGGGTTATAGAAGGGGGGGGTCCATAGTTGGTGGGGGTCCATAGTTTAATTGTTGGGGGGGGGGGACCCTGTGATGCCCTCGCCCCCTTGCAGGTTCACCCTTTGACTGTCGCCACCTGAGGAAGGAGTGAGCTGGGTGCAGCTGCTTGCTGAGGCGGGGCTGGACTCAAATGGCTGTTGAAGCAATGAAAGGGGGGCTTGGGGGCAGGAGGGGGTTAATGGGGGCAGGGGCGGGGTGTGGGGCAGAAAGGGGGGTGGCGTAAAGGGGGTTTGGGGCAAAGGACCCAGGGATAGGGGGGCAGGGGACATTGGGGGCATCAATAGGGATCCCAGGGATGGGGGGGATGGAGCAGAGGGGAGGGGTATAAGAGAAGAGGGGATATGGGGCAGGAAGGGGGCCAAGAGGAGGAGGGGATCAGGGCAGATGAATGGGGGGGATGGGGCAGAGAATGGGGTGGGGCAGAGGGGGGGATATGGGGCAGAATGGGAGGGGGGGGTTCGAGGTAGAGGATGGGAGGATGGGGTGAGGATGGGGGGAACAGGGCATACAGGGGGGTATGGGGGCAATATGGGGACATGGAAATGGGGGCAGATGAGGGGGGTATAGTGGTAGAGAGGGGGTTATGGGGAGAGGATGGGGGGCAGAGGATGGGGCGGCAGAGGATGGGGTATTAGGGCAGGAAAAGGAGGGGGATGGGGCAGAGAATGGGGGGATGGGGTAGAGGAGGGGGTTGGAGGGGGTGGATGGGGTAGAGAGGGGGTTATGGGGCAGAGATGGGGTATCGGGCAGAGATGGGGGGTATGGGGCAGAGGATGGGGTGGGGGGGAATGGGCAGAAAATGGGGGGCAGTAGGATGGGTTATGGGGCGAGGGATATGGGGTAAAAGGAGGGGGTAATGGGCAGAGAATGGGGGGGATGGGGTAGAGGAGGGTTATGCGGGCAAGAGAATGGGCAAGGGGGGGGAAACGGGCAGAAGATTGGGTATGTGGGCAAAGAGAGGTGGGATAATGGGGCAAGCAAGGAGTGGCTATGGGCAGACAGGGGTGTAAAATGGGGCAGAGAAAATGGGGGGGTCACACTGCTGTTCCAATCCCCAACCCCCATGACTTGTGCTCCCAGGAGCACGAGCTGTGGCCGGCAGCCCCCTGCACTTGCAGTGGAGGCGCAGAGCCCGAGCTGGTTTAGCTGCTCCTAAAGGCCGGAGCCTCGACACAGCTCGTGGTTATGGGGGTCGGCGTCTCCCCGTACAGCGCCCGCCAGTCTGCCCGGACCCGGCTGCCGCAGCTGCTGAGGGACTTCGGGCTCCTGACAGGTGTGGGGACTCAGACAGTGAGGAAGGAGGAGGACCGGAAAGAGAGAGTGAAATGGGACAACAGGCAGCGCGTAAAGGAGACCCCCCCCCCCATAACACCCCCCCCCTTGAAACTGGGCTTGGGGGTCTGAGCCCTGTTGCCCCCCACGCTCCCCTCACTCCAGACCCCCCCCCCAAATCCCTCCTAACCCCTCAACCCCTCCCAAACCCGCCCATCCCCTCTAACCACCCCCCCTTCAATACCTACCATCCAAACCTCCCCCCCCCCACCCAGAACTAACCTGACCTCTCAGGGTCTGAGCCTGTCCCCCCCCCCCCCTTTTCTCCCCTTCCAACCCCCCCTTCAAACCCTTCCCAACCCCTAATCCCCCCAATAGCCCCCCCCAACCCCCCTCAAAAACCATACCCAAACCCCACCATTCCCAAACCCCCCCCCCGCAACCCCCCCCTAACCAGAACCTCCCCCTTCCAGACCCCCCTCCAATTCCACCACCCCCCCCCAAACTCCTCCTCTAAACCCCTCCTCCAGACCCCCCCTACCAAAAACAGCCTGACCTTCTGGGGTCTGAGCGTGTCCCCCCCTTCTCCCTTTCCGACTCCCCCCCCACCCCCCAAGTCCCCCCTTCAAAAACCATCCAAACCCCACCTCCAACCCCCCCCCCTCAAATCCCCTCCCCACCCCCCACACCAGATTCCTCCCCTTCACAGACCGCCCCCTCCAATTCCCCCCCCCCCCCCCCCCCCCACTCCTCTAAACCCCCTCCCTCGCATGACCCCCCTATCCAAGAACCAGCCTGATGCTTGCTGGGGTCGAGCCGTCCCCCCCCCCTTCTCCCCTTTCCAGACCCCCAACCCTCCCCCAAAGTCCCCAACCCCCCCTTCCAAAAACCATCCAACCCCACCTCCCAACCACCCCCCCTCAACTCACCCCCAAACCCCCCATCAGAACCCCCCTTCCAGACCCCCTCGCATTCCACCCGCCGCCCTTCCAACCCCCTACCAAAACAGCCTGATCTTTCAGGGTCTGACCCTGTTCCACCCCCCCTCCAATCAGACCCCCACCCAAACCAGCCTGGTTTGGGGGTTGCGCCCTGTCCCCCCCCTCAAAACCGTCCTCGTCCTTATGGGATCTGAACTAATTTCCCCCCCCCCCCCAGGATGATAGAGATCATCGTCATTAACAGCGGACGCTGTTTGGATCTGAGACCCCGGACTGAACCCCCCCCACACCCAAATACCCCACCTATTTACGGGGTACCCTGAAGGCTATAGCCTGGACTTTGGGTGGCTCCTGTGCCCCCCCCCCAATTTCTATCTCCCCCCTTATTTTTGGTAAACTTTGGGAACGCATTTAATATAAGTTGTTTTCAAATAAAATGGGGGGGTCTCTTTAAAATCCCTCCCCCCCCCAGCCAAAACTGCTCCACTGAACCATGGTGTGTATTGATGATTGGAAAGGAATGGGGGGGGGGGGGGCAATTATTATGGGGGGGGCTTTCATTATGGGGGGGGGATGGGTGAATATTATGGGGGGGGTCTCCGTTATGGGGGGGTTGGAGCACAAAATATAGATCTTAATAGCGATGTTGTTTATTTCAGGGTCTTTTAAGATTGTAAGAATGCCCCCCCCCTCATGAGTGGCCCCCCCGGGTTGATTGGGGTCCAATATACCGTAATAATGGGTGCTGGGTTGTTTGAGCACATCCCTGACCCACATAAGGTTGTCGGGCCGGGGGGTGACGCGGAGCTGCCATCCCTAAATAATGGGGCGGGGGAAAGAAGGTCAGTCCCAGCTTTGTGTCTCCTGTCAGCACCCCCACACCCTCTTAAAGCCAATGAAGACCCCAAGGAACATCTCTCAAGACCCACATGGACCACATAAGGACCCCATAAG
>NW_015440437.1:6726-8359 GCF_001577835.2 Coturnix japonica | reverse complement strand
GACCCATAGCGCCCCATAGCGCCCCATAGTGACCCATAGCGACCCATAGCGACCCATAGCGCCCCATAGCGACCCATAGCGACCCATAGCGCCCCATAGCGACCCATAGCGACCCATAGAGACCCATAGCGACCCATAGCGCCCCATAGCGACCCATAGGGACCCATAGCGACCCATAGAGACCCATAGCGCCCCATAGCGCCCCATAGAGACCCATAGCGCCCCATAGCGCCCCATAGCGCCCCATAGCGCCCCATAGCGCCCCATAGCGACCCATAGCGACCCATAGCGACCCACAGCGACCCATAGAGACCCATAGCGCCCCATAGCGACCCATAGAGACCCATAGAGACCCATAGCTGCCCCATAGCGACCCATAGCGCCCCATAGCTGCCCCATAGCGCCCCATAGCGACCCATAGCTGCCCCATAGCGACCCATAGCGCCCCATAGCGCCCCATAGAGACCCATAGAGACCCATAGAGACCCATAGCGCCCCATAGCGAACCATAGTGAACCATAGCGACCCATAGCGACCCATAGCGCCCCATAGCGACCCATAGCGACCCACAGCGCCCCATAGCGCCCCATAGCGCCCCATAGCGCCCCATAGCGCCCCACAGCGACCCATAGCGAC
Organism: Coturnix japonica; assembly: GCF_001577835.2. Lineage (NCBI taxonomy): Eukaryota > Metazoa > Chordata > Aves > Galliformes > Phasianidae > Coturnix > Coturnix japonica. The sequence goes on along the minus strand of NW_015440437.1, from coordinate 7,723 downwards.
CCATAGCGCCCCATAGCGACCCATAGCGCCCCACAGCGACCCATAGCGACCCATAGCGACCCATAGCGATACATAGTGCCCCATAGCGATACATAGCGACTCATAGTGACCCATAGCGACCCATAGCTGCCCCATAGCTGCCCCATAGTGCCCCATAGTGCCCCATAGTGACCCATAGTGACCCATAGCAACCCATAGCATCCCATAGTGACTCATAGTGACCCATATCTGCCCCATAGCGCCCCATAGCTGCCCCATAGCTGCCCCATAGCTGCCCCATAGCGCCCCATAGCATCCCATAGCACCCCATAGTGACCCATAGCATCCCATAGTGCCCCATAGTGACCCATAGCTGCCCTATAGCTGACCCATAGCTGCCCCAGAGCGCCCCATAGTGACCCATAGCGACCCATAGCATCCTATAGCATCCTATAGCATCCCATAGCACCCCATAGTGACCCATAGCATCCCATAGTGACCCCTAGTGACTCATAGTGACCCATAGCTGCCCCATAGTGACCCATAGTGACCCATAGCGCCCCATAGCTGCCCCATAGCTGCCCCATAGCGACCCATAGCTGCCCCATAGCTGCCCCATGGCTGCCCCATGGCTGCCCCATAGCTGCCCATAGTGCCCCATAGCGACCCCATAGTGATGCATAGTGACTCATAGTGACCCATAGTGACCCATAGTGATACATAGTGACCCATAGCGACCCATAGCTGCCCCATAGCTGCCCCATAGCTGCCCTATAGCTGCCCCATAGCTGCCCCAGAGCGCCCCATAGTGACCCATAGCGACCCATAGTGAACCATAGCAACCCATAGTGATACATAGTGACCCATAGCTGCCCCATAACAACCCCCATCTCCCCCCATTACCCCCATTATCCCCCATAGCCCCCATAGCCCCTATTCCCCCCCTGACCCCATAGTACCCCATAGCGACCCATAGCTGCCCCATAGCTGCCCCATAGTGACCCATATCTGCCCCATA
>NW_015440437.1:0-4034 GCF_001577835.2 Coturnix japonica | reverse complement strand
GCCCCATAGCTGCGCCATAGCTGCCCCATAGCTGCCCCATAGCGACCCATAGCTGCCCCATAGCTGACCCATAGCTGCCCCATAGCGACCCATAGTGACCCATAGCATCCTATAGCATCCCATAGCATCCCATAGCATCCCATAGCGACCCATAGCGACCCATAGTGACCCATAGCTGCCCCATAGTGACCCATAGCTGCCTCATAGTGTCCCATAGCGACCCATAGCTGCCCCATAGCGACCCATAGCTGCCCCATAGCTGCCCCATAGTGCCCCAGAGTGACCCATAGCTGCCCCATAGCGCCCCATAGCGCCCCATAGCTGCCCCATAGCTGCCCCATACCTGCGCTATAGCTGCACCATAGCTGCCCCATAGCGACCCATAGCTGCCCCTTAGCGCCCCATAGCGCCCCATAGCTGCCCCATAGCTGCCCCATAGCTGCCCCATAGCACCCCGTAGTGACCCATAGCGCCCCATAGCTGCCCCATAGCATCCCATAGCACCCCATAGTGACCCATAGCATCCCATAGTGCCCCATAGTGCCCCATAGTGACCCATAGCTGCCCCATAGCGCCCCATAGCTGACCCATAGCGACCCATAGCATCCCATAGCACCCCATAGTGACCCATAGCATCCCATAGCTGCCCCATAGCGACCCATAGCTGCCCCATAGCTGCCCCATAGCTGCCCCATAGCTGCCCCATAGCGCCCCATAGCTGACCCATAGCGACCCATAGCATCCCATAGCACCCCATAGTGACCCATAGCATCCCATAGTGCCCCATAGTGACCCATAGCTGCCCCATAGCTGCCCCATAGCTGCCCCATAGATCCCTGCCCCATAGCTGCCCCATAGCTGCCCCATAGCTGCCCCATAGCTGCCCCATAGCTGACCCCATATCTGCCCCATAGTACCCCATAGCTGACCCCATAGCGCCCCATTGCAGGTGCGGTCGTTCCCGTTGCTGGGCCGCATTCGGGGCCGGGCGTCATCCAATAGCCCCCATCGCCCCCTATAGCGTCCCCCCCATTACCCGCCACTGTCCCTCATAGCCCCCAAACCCCCCATTCACCTCCGATTTGACCCCAAATACCTCCATACCCCAACCCCAATACCGCCTATACTACCCCACCCTACTGGCACCCCATAATACCCCCCACATAGCCCCGGCCCACTTGACCCCCACATACCCCCCATAGCCCCCAATACACCCCCACCTAACAAGCTCCCATTGAACAACCCCAATTACCCCCAATACCCCCCAGTATGCCCCCATTGACCCCATTGCCCCTAATACCCCATAGGCCCGCCAATACCCCCATCTACCTGCCTATTACCCTAATTAGGCCCCCATATCCCCCATTGACCCCAATACCCCCACTTGACCCATAGTACGCCGCATAGCCCCATTGACCCCACACGGCCCGCATTGCCACCTAGTGAACCCCATAGCCCCCAATTGTTCCATTATATACTGCCCCATTAAACCCCAATCGCCCAGTTACACCAACCATCCACCATAGGCCCCTCAGCCCCATACTCGCCCCATTTGACCCTAATGAACTCATCCTTCCATAGCCCCCATAGCCCCCATAGACGCCCATTGACCCCCCAATACCCCCAAGTGACCCTATACCCCCAATACCCCACACTGTCCCATATCCCCCCATAGGACCTCATATTCCCCCATAGGCCCCATATCCCCCATAGCCCCCATAGGCCCCAAATACCCCATCACCCCCAGTAGCCCCCCACTTGCACCCCAATACTTTCCCATAGCCCCCATTACACCCCATATTGTACCCCCTAGCCCCCATTACCGATCCCATCTGACCCCATAGCCCATAGCCCAGGCCATGCCCCAATAACCTCATGACACCCCCACTCAGCCCCACCCAGTCGAGCCCCACCACTACCCGCACTAGCCCTACCCCATAGCCCACATTCCCCCAGTCCCCATGATGCCCCCATTGACGCCCACTAGCCCCCATTGACCGCCCACCCCAAGACTCACCAGCCATCCCAGCCATCCGTCCCCCATTGACCCCCATAGGCCCCAATAGCCCCTATCCTGCCATAGAGTCAACCCACACAACACAGCGCCGAGGCCCCGTATATCCCCATAGGCCCCAAGCCTCCAATACCCCCAATACCCCCCATTGGCCGCCCATTGCCCCGTAATAACCCCATTAACCCCATTACCCATTGCCCTAATAACCCCTATTACCCCATTCGACCCCATACCCCCCATTACCCGCCAACACCCCCATTTACCCCCATAATTCCCCATACTCCCCATCACCCCCTTCACCCCATTACCCCATTGACCCCCCAAATTACAGCCCCCCCTTGACACCAGTTGCCCCCATTTACCCCCAATTGAGCCCACCTAAGCCCCCATTGGAGCCCAATACCCCCGCATTGACCGCTCCACTTGCCCCCAATACCCCCCCATATCCCCCCATAGGCCCCATAGCCGCCCATTGACCCCAATAACCGCCATCACCCCAATAGCCCCCCCATTTCCATCCCCCCCATTGACCCAAATACCCCCATACTCCCAATCCCCCATAGCCCCCATTGACCCCCATTCCCCCACTAGCCCCCCTTAAGCCCTACTAAACCATCAAGCCCCAGTAGACCCAAGCTTCCACCACTTGCCCCCATCATTACCCCCATTGCAGCCCCGGCATTCCCCCCCTGACACCCCACTAGATCCCCAATTGACCCCATCCCCCATCGTACCCCAATTGACCCCCCATAGCCCCCATTGACCCCATTGTGCCCCTAAATAGCACCCCCTATCCCCCATTGACCCCAAATACGCCCCATTGACCCCACATTCACACCCCACCATCACCGCCACACCGTTGACCCCCAATACCCCTAGTTACCACCCCAACTTCGACCCCCTCAGCCCCCGATTGACCCACAACTTAGCCCCATTGGACCCCAATACCGCCCACTACAAACCCCATAAACGACGCCCCATATGGCCCAGTACCGACCCCATAGCCCCCTATTGGACCCCACATAGCCCCCACTAGCCAAGCCCCACTACGTGTCAGGAGTCCAGCGCCACTGTACACCCTAGCCTCACACACAGACTTGAACCCCCATACCCCCAGTTTGACCCCCATGTACCCCCAGCATAGCGGACGCCCATTGACCCCAATCACCACCCATACTCCACACACAGCCAGCCATCCCGACCCAACGCCGATAGGGACCCACATCCACCGCCAACTTCTCTTTGTTCCCTCCACCATACTCCCCATACGATCTCCCCATACCCCCCATCTCGCACCACCCCCAAACACTAACCACACCACCAAACTCCCCCACCCCAATGCCCCATGAAGCCCCCCATATCTCCCCATTAGCCCCGCATTGAGCCGCCATAGTCCTCATGAAAGCCACCGCCAATTCACCCCTCATATCCCCCACCATGTAGCTCCCACCTGTGATCACCCCTTAACCCCCAGTTGCCCCCTAATAACGCCCCATTACCCCCATTGACCCCACTCTACACTACCCCACACTTGACTCCCCATTATTCCCCTCTGAGCGTTCACGCCCCCCCAAGCCCCCCATCTACCGCCCTCACCTACATAATCCCCATATATACACCACTTCCCACAGCCCCATCTCGACACCCAATATCCCCCATTCCGCCAATCTCCCCCCATTTGACCCCACATTAGTACCCCCCCACCCATGTCGTCCCAATCATGCACACCTCAACTACCCCCTATTACCCCCAATTGCCCCCATAGGCCCCGCACATTAGCGCCGCCACAAACCTACCCCCCACTCTGCACACCTCCAACCCTAACCTCCCATGCCCCCATCGCGCCCCCCCGCTACATACCCCACATACCCCCCGCTCGCCGACCATGCTCGGATGGGACCGCTCCCGACTCGGGCCATTCAGCACCTTCGGCTGTCCTGGGCCTAACTCCGCCGCGACGCACCAAGAACAACTGGAACGAGCGCGTCCACCCAGGTAACTTGCAACCGAACGACCGGAA
>NW_015440436.1:4319-8412 GCF_001577835.2 Coturnix japonica | reverse complement strand
CGTCTATGGGGGTGGTCTGGGGGGGGAGAGATACCTTATGGCTCCGAGGGGTTTTAATGGGCGGTTAATGGAGGGAAGGGAGGGCCGACCTATGGGGTCCCCAATGCCCGGGTTAATAGGGAAGGGGGGAGATATGGGGTGGTAATGGGTGTAATGGGGGTATTATGGCGGGGATATGGGGCGGTTAATGGGAGGGGGATGGGACCTATGGCGGACCCGGGGTCTTTTTCTCGAATGCGGGTTATATGGGGACGGGGGGTTTAAGGGGCGTAATGGGGCCAGGGAAGAGGAAGCGGATAAATGGGGGGCTTTAATGGGCGCGAATGGCAGTTAGATGGAGATGGTGAGGGGATATGGGGGTTAATGCGGGGTTAATGGAGGGGAGGGGATATGGGGGTTTACATGGAGGTAAGGGGTATATGGGGGAGATGGGATATGGGGGGGTTTAATGGGGGAAAAATGGCGGGTTAATGGGGGGGGAGGGGATATGGGGGGTTAATGGGGGTTAAAGGGAGTTCTATGGGGGGGTCTGGGGGGGGTACAAGAAAGCGGATATGGGGGGTTTTAATGGGGGTTAAAGGGGTTTATGGCGAGGGGTTTTATGGGGTAATCGGGGTATAATGGCGCGGGCGCGGAGGGGGAGTTATGGCGGGGGGTTAATGGCGAGGTTAATTGCGGCAGGAGGGTGTGTGCGAGGGGTTAATGGGGGTTAATACGGGGAAGCGGGGATTATGGGGGTAATTGCGGGTTATATGGGGGGGACGGAGGCGAGATCTATGGGGGGCGTTTAATGGGGGGAGCGGGATATGGGGGGGTTTAACTGGCGGGGAGGGATATGGAGGGGTTTAATGGGGGTTAATTGGGGGTTAATCCGGGGAATGGCGGCCGCGTTTAATGGGGGATTAATGGGCGGTTAATGGGGGGAAGGGAGACATGGGTGTTTAATGCGGAGTTTATGGGGTTTATGGGCGCGGAACAAGGGGGGGTTTAATGGGGAGTTTATGGGTTGGGGAAGAACAAAGGGTAAGGAGCAGCGGGGCGGGATAAAGTGCTGCACAGGGTTGCACAAGGTTGCACGTACAATGCACACAGGGTTAGACACAAGGGATAGCCATGTACCCGAATGCCATAGGGTTTGCATAACATGCCACAAGGGGCTTTGCACACAGGAGTTTGCACATGGTTAGCACAGGGTGGTTGCACAAGGATTGCACATACGTGCACAGCGGATTGCACAAGGATTTGCACGAGTAGTTGCACATGGATGCACAAGGAGTTGCAGTACATGCAGGGTTGCACAAGAGTGCACAAAGGGCGTGCCACAATGGATGCACAGGGTGTGCACAAGGAAAATAAATGCAAAATAAGGTGCACAATGGCTTGCCACAGGGCTTGCACGTTACACCTATCTCCCGTGCACAGCAGCCTTGCACTAGGGGTTGCACTAGGGGTTGCACAAGGGTTGCACGTGGTGCCACCAATGGCCATGCCACAAGGGTTGCACGTCACTGTGCACAGGTGATTCTGCACAGTGTATGCAACAGGAGCATGCAACAAGGGTGTGCACAGAATGGTGTGTTTCCCTGCTTCGTGCGCATGGCCTTGCACAAAGGCGGCTTGCACAAGGACGTTGCACAAGAATTGCATTGCGTGCACAAGGTGCTCGCACTAGGGGCTGCACAATAGCTCTGCACAAGCCAGTTCGCACGTACGTTAGCACAGGCGTTGATTATAGGCGCAATGCACAAGGATTGCACGACATCACAGGGCTTGCAGCAAGGCTTGCACAAGGCAATGACAGACATGGTTGCAAAAATGTTGCAGAAATGTGCACAAGGTTGACAAAAGGCGCATGCCACACCAGGAGTTGCACAAGGGGTGCACGTAATGCTGCAGTATGTAGATTGAAGCCACAAGCAATGAATTTCGTCAACCTATTGAGCTTTCATGAAGATGTCGATCTTAAGCGACTCTATAGGCATCTAGGTTCCTATAAGCACACATGTGATGCTAAGACTGAACTATGAAGATATTTTCAGCTCTAGATATAGATAAGCTATACTCTCATTGAATTAGTTTACTATGCAGAGATCTGCTAAGCGAACTTAGAGATGTCGATTGACGCTAAGGAGATAGCAGCATAACTAGGGATTCGAGATGCACTATTGCATCGACAGAGTTTTCTTACACGCATGGATGTCGTCAAGCAATGTGGTGAAGGATAATAAGAGCGCATTATTGAGGTATGCTTAAACGTTTGAGTGTCCTATATGACACAGATATGCTATTGCTATCGAATTTGGTGTTTCTTACATACGTGGGGGTTGTTTGTCCAAACCATGTTAATTGGCCCATCTTAGATTGGCAACTGCACAGGTTGCAAGCTTACTAGTGCACGTGTTAGTGTCACTTCGAGACGGTTGTTCTGGCACAGCACGATATATACAACCAATGTTTTTAGAGCTCGAGATGGATTGCGGTCATGTATAGCACAGATTGTCTATCACAGTGTATGGATTGCACTGCCAGGTAAGCATTGAAGGATCTGTCACACGGTTGGATGGATATATTGTAGCCGTTCGAAGCGAGGATGTGGTTTAAGCACTTAGACAGGGTGTGGTTGCTAGAACACCACAATATGAGCGTATGCCATCAACAGCCTCAGATGCTAAGCCATTAGACGATATGCTACAAGCGGCTTGTGACGCAGAGGGATGCACAGTAGGTTTGCACACATGTTAGCAATGTACATGCAATAGGGTTGCACAGACATGCACAGGTGTTGCACAAGGGGTTGCACAAGGGTTGCATGAGGGGTTGCACAAGGGTAGCACAGGGATGCACAAGGGGTTGCACAATGGTTGCACAGTGGTTGCACAGGGTTGCACAGATGTTGCCCTGTTGTGCTCAGTGGTTGCACAAGGGGTTGTACAAGGATACACAAGGATGGCATGTGCGTGCACAAGGGTTGCACTAGGGGCTGCACAATAGTTGCACAGCAGTTGCACGTACGTGCACAGGGGTTGCACAGGGATGCACAAGGGTTGCACGTACATGCACAGGGCTTGCACAAGGGCTTGCACAGGGGTTGCACAATGGTTGCACAATGGTTGCAAAATGGTTGCAGAAATGTGCACAAGGGTTGCAAAAGGGGATGCACAGGGTTGCACAAGGGTTGCACGTATGTGCACAGGGGTTGCACAGGGATGCACAATGGTTGCACAGGGATGCACAAGGGTTGCACAGATGTTGCCCTGTTGTGCACAGTGGTTGCACAAGGGGTTGCACAAGGGTTGCACTAGGGTTGCATGTACGTGCACAGGGGTTTCACAAGGGTTGTACAAGGGGTTGCACAGGGGTTGCACAAGGGTTGCATGTACGTGCACAGGGGTTGCACTAGGGGTTGCACATGGGTTGAACAGGGATGCACAAGGATTGCACGTACATGCACAGTGGTTGCACTAGGGGCTGCACAAGGGTTGCACGTACATGCACAGGGTTTGCACAACAGTTGCACAAGGATTGCAAGTACATGCAGAAAGGTTGCACAAGGGGTTGCACAGTGGTTGTAGAGTGGTTGCACGGTGATTGCACAGGGATGCACAATGGTTGCACAAATGTGCACAGTGGTTGCACAAGGGTAGCACAAGGGGTTGCACAGTGATGCACTAGGGTTGCACAAGGGTTGCAAGTACATGCACAAGGGTTGCACAGGGGTTGCACAGATGTTGCCCTGTTGTGCACAGTGGTTGCACAAGGGTTGCACAAGGGTTGCACGTACATGCACAGGGGTTGCACTAGGGTTTGCATAGGGGTTGCACAGTGGTTGCACAATGGTTGCACAAGGGTTGCAAGGGTTGCACAAGGGTTGCACTAGGGTTGTACAAGGGGTTGCACAATGGTTGCACAGGGTTGCACAAGGGTTGCACAAGGGCTGCACAGACATGCACAGGTGTTGCACAAGGGGTTGCACAATGGTTGCACAATGGTTGCACAATGGTTGCACAGGGATGCACAAGGGTTGCACAGATGTTGCCCTGTTGTGCACAGTGGTTGCACTAGGGTTGCATGTACATGCACAGTGGTTGCACAA
>NW_015440436.1:0-2104 GCF_001577835.2 Coturnix japonica | reverse complement strand
ATTGTATGTACGTGCACAGGGGTTGCACTAGGGGTTGCACAATTCTTGCACAGCAGTTGCACGTACATGCACAGGGCTTGCACAAGGGATGCACAATGGTTGCAAAATGGTTGCAGAAATGTGCACAAGGGTTGCAAAAGGGGATGCACAGGGTTGCACAAGGGTTGCATGTATGTGCACAGGGGTTGCACAGGGATGCACAGGTGTTGCACAAGGGGTTGCACAAGGGTTGCATGAGGGGTTGCACAAGGGTAGCACAGGGATGCACAAGGGGTTGCACATGGGTTGCACAATGGTTGCACAATGGTTGCACAGGGATGCACAAAGATTACACAAGGATTGCACAAATGTGCACAAGGGGTTGCACAAGAGTTGCACTTACATGCACAGGGGTTGCACTAGGGGTTGCACAGTGGTTGCACAGGGTTGCAACCTTGTGCAACCCTTGCGCATCCCTGTGCAACCCCTTGCACAACACCTCGTGCAACCCCTGTGCACATTTGTGCAGCCATTGTGCAACCCCTAGTGCAACCATTGTGCATCACTGTGCAACCATTGTGCAACCACTGTGCAACCGTTGTGCAACCACTGTGCAATCCTTGTGTAACCCTTGTGCACAAGGCTTGCACAATGGTTGCACAGCAGTTGCACAGACATGCACAGGGGTTGCACGTACGTGCACGGGGGTTGCACTAGGGGTTGCACAATTCTTGCACAGACATACACAAGGGATAGTTGCACAGTGATTCACAAGGGTTGCACAATGCTTGCACACTTGTGCACAATGATTGCATGCGTGTTGCACAATCATTGCAATTTCCCACCCCCCAATCCCATGCAATATCAAGCAGCACACACACCTCACAACGCTCACACACTGTTGCACGTGGCTTCGCTCTGTGTTGCACACGAGTGTGTCACACGAGTGTGTCCCCCCCCCATAAGGCCCCAGCACGACGTGCACCGAGGACTCGTGTGCTCACGGCGGCGTCTGCCTGCAGCAATGGGACGGATTCAGCTGCGACTGCTCCATGAGCGCGCACAGCGGCGCCGCCTGCACCGAGCGTGAGTGTGCAAATGGGGTGTGCAAACGGGGTGTGCAAATGGGTGTGCAAATGGGGTGTACAAATGGGTTGTGTAAGTGGGTGTGCAAAGGGGACCAGCTATGGGGCAGGGTGTGGGGCAGGATGCACCGAGAGTGAGTGTGCAAATGGGTGTGCAAATGGGGTGTGCAAATGGGTGTGCAAATGGGGTGTGCAAATGGGTGTGCAAATGGGACCGGCTATGGGGCAGCTATGGGGCAGGATGAGTGCTGGACGATGCTATGGGGCAGGGTGCACTGAGAGTGAGTGTGCAAATGGGTGTGCAAATGAGGTGTGCAAATAGGACCAGCTATGGGGCAGGAAGATGCTATGGGGTAGAGTATGGGGTAGGATGAAGCTATGGGGCAGGGTATAGGGCAGGATGCACTGAGAGTGAGTGTGCAAAGGGGTGTGCAAATGGGGTGTGCAAATAGGGTGTGCAAATGGGACCCGCTATGGGGCAGCTATGGGGCAGGATGCACTGAGAGTGAGTGTGCAAATGGGGTGTGCAAATGGGGTGTGCAAACAGGACCAGCTATGGGGCAGCTATGGGGCAGGATGATTCTATGGGGTAGGGTATGGGGCAGGATGATTCTATGGGGTCTCTATGGGTCTCTATGGGGTCTCTATGGGGTCTCTGTGGGTCTCTGTGGCTCCCTATGGGGTCTCTGGCGTCTCTATGGGTCTCTATAGGGTCTCTATGGGTCTCTATGGGGCCTCTTTGGGATCTCTATAGGGTCTCTATGGCTCCCTATGGGGTCTCTATGGGGTCTCTCTTTACAGGGTATCTAATTATAGGGTCTCTATGGGGTCTCTATTGCTCGCTATGGGATCTCTATAGGGTCTCTATGGGGTCTCTCTTTACGGGGTCTCTAATTATGGGGTCTCTGTGGTGTCTCTCCCTTTAGGGTGTTTAATGGGGTCTCTAATGACTCTCTTCGGTGTCTCTATGGGGTCTGTATGTGGTTTCTATAGGGTTCTCTATGGGATTCTCTATGGGGTCTCTATGGGGTCTCTATGGG
>NW_015440435.1:0-8449 GCF_001577835.2 Coturnix japonica | reverse complement strand
CCCATGTCCCCCATATCCCCCCATATCCCTCTATATCCCCCCTATATCCCCCCTATATTCCCCCGTATTGCCCTATATCCCCCTGTATCCCCCCCTATATCCCCCTATATCCTCCCTATATCCCCCGTATGTCCCCCATATCCCCCCATACTCCCTCTATATCCCCCTATATCCCCCTTATATCCCCCCCCTATATCCCCCCTATATCCCCCTGTATTGCCCCTATATCCCCCTATACCCTCCCATATCCCCTCATATCCCCCCCCATATCTCCCCATATGCCCCCCTTATATCCCCCTATATCCCCCCTATAAGCCCTTATGTCCCCCCCATATCCGCCTATATCCCCCGAGTATCCCCCCTTATCCCCCCTATTCTCCCCCCTTATCCCCCCATATCCCTTATTGTCCCCCCCCTCCCATCCCCCATAGCAGGTGGGTGCTGGCTATGGCCACCAGCCTCCTGTTCATTGTGCTGCTGTGCTTCATGGGCTGCACCCCCCCCCCAAATAAGGGTGGGGGTCTTTTTGGGGTCCCTGACCCCCATGTCCCCCCATATCCCCCCATGTCCCCCCATAGCGGGCTGGTGATCTCCATGGCCGCCAGCCTCCTGTTCATTGTGCTGCTGCGCTTCGTGGCCGGGCTCGTGTTGGGGGCTGCGCTGCTGCTGCTCGTCCTCGTGCTGGGATATGGTCAGTGCCACCATGAGACCCCCAGGGACCCCCAGAGACCCCCATATCCCCATAGAGACCCATAGAGACCCCCATATCCCCATAGAGACCCACAGGGACCCCCAGAGACCCCCATATCCACATAGAGACCTCCAGGGACCCCCATATTCCCATAGAGACCCATAGAGACCCCCATATCCCCATAGAGACCCATAGAGACCCCCAGGGACCCCCATATCCCCATAGAGACCCCCAGGGACCCCCAGAGATCCCCCATATCCTCATAGAGATCCATAGAGACCCCTAGGGACCCCCATATCCCCATAGAGACCCCCAGAGACCCCCATATCCCCATAGAGACCCATAGAGACCCCAGGGACCCCCGTATCCCCATAGAGACCCCCAGGGACCCCCATATCCCCATAGAGACCCACAGGGACCCCAGGGACCCCCATATCCTCATAGAGACCCATAGAGACCCCCAGGGACCCCCATATCCCCATAGAGACCCCCAGGGACCCCCATATCCCCATAGAGACCCATAGAGACCCCCATAGACCCCCATATCCTCATAGAGACCCCCAGGGACCCCCATATCCCCATAGAGACCCATAGAGACCCCCATATCTCCATAGAGACCCCCATAGACTCCCATATCCCCATAGAGACCCCCAGGGACCCCCATATCCTCATAGAGACCCATAGAGACCCCCATATCCCCATAGAGACCCATAGAGACCCCCAGGGACCCCCATATCCCCATAGAGACCCACAGGGACCCCCAGAGACCCCCATATCCCCATAGAGACCCATAGAGACCCCCAGCGGACCCGCGCAGTATCCCCATAGAGACCCCAGAGGACCCCCATATCCCCATAGAGACCCACAGGGACCCATGACCCCAGGGACCCCATATCCCCATAGAGACCCCCAGAGACCCCATATCCCCATGAGAGACCCCAGTAGGACCCAGAGCACCCCCCATAGACCCCCACTATCCCCATAGAGACCCATAGGGACCCCCAGAGACCCCCATATCCCCATAGAGACCCCAGGGACCCCAGGGACCCCCATATCCTCATAGAGATCCATAGAGACCCCAGGGACCCCCATATCCCATAGAGACCCATAGAGACCCCAGGGACCCCCATATCCCCATAGAGACCCCCAGAGACCCCCATCCCAATAGAGACCCATAGAGACCCTAGAGACCCCCAGGAACACCTTCATATCCCCATAGAGACCAAGACCCCCCTATCCAATAGAGACCCATAGAGACCCCTAGGGACCCCTATATCCCCATAGAGACCCATAGAGACCAACAGAGCCCCCACCCCACAGAGACCCCCAGAGACCCATAGAGACCCCCAGAAGACCCCCATATCCCACCATGTGATCCACCATAACCCCCCCCCCATGGGACCCCTGTGAATGGCTGTGATCCCCTCATGCCCCCCACTGGGACCCCATTGCTGGGCTATGATCCCACCATGCCCCTCCCCCCATTGATGGCTGTATCCCCCATGACCCCCCCATGGGGACCCCCCATTGGTGGGCTATGATCCCCCCATGCCCCCCATGGGGACCCCCATCGATGGGCTGTGATTCCCCCATGCCCCCCCCCCCCCTTTTTGGGCTATGATCCCCATGGCCCCCCCATGGGACCCCCATTGCTGGGCTATGATCCCCCATTCCCCCCCCCCAATTTTGGGGCTATGATCCCCATTCCCCCCCCATATTTTGGGGCCTATGATCCCCCCATTTCCCCCCCCATTTTGGGGCTATGATCCCCCATATCCCCCCCCCATTTTGGCGGCTATGATTCCCACCGAGTCCCCTCCCAAATAGGGATCTTCCATTGCTACATGGAGTACTCAGGCCCTGGCCAGGCGCAAGCCCGGGCTCGGAGGCTGTCGGTTGACGAGTCTGGGGCTGCAGAGCGACCTGAGGCTCTACCTGCAACCTCAGGCACAACCTGGCTGGCCTTCAGTAACGTACTTATGGGGGGTGGGCTCGGGGGAGGTGGGTGGGGGTGGTCCATATAGGTGCTGGTGGTCTAGTGTAGGGGTCCATATGGGTGCTGGGTGGTCCATATGGGTGCTGGGTGGTCTATAGGAGGCCCATATGGGTGCTGGGTGGTCCATATGGGCGCTGGGTCGGTCCGTTATGAGGTTCAATAGTGGCATGGTGGTCTTTAGGAGGTATTGTGCGGCGCTGGGTGGTCCATATGGGTGCTGGGTGGTCATAGATCAATCGGGTGCTGGTGGTCTTAGGAGACCCATTATGGGTGCTGGGTGTCATATAGGAGGCCATATGGGTGCTGGGTGTCCATACATGGGCACTGGGTGGTCTATAGGAGGGCACCAGTTATGGGTGCTGGGTCGGTCTAATAGGAGGCCATATTGGGTTGCGGTCGGTCGGTCATATGGGCGCTGGGTGCGGTCTTCAAGAGGTCCCCATACGACAATTGGGTGGTCTTTAGAGTGAGGCCGAATAGGTGGTTGGGTGGTCATGGTGGCTATGGTGGTCTTTATGAGGTCCATTTGGGTGCTGGGTGGTCACATGTAGGCATTGGGTGGTCTTTAGGAGGCCCATAGGGTGGTTGGGTGGTTCCATGTGGGTGCTGGGTGGTCAAATAGGAGGCGTATATGGGCGATGGGTGGTCTTTCAAGGAGGTCCCCATTGATGTTGGGTGGTCCTTAGAAGGTCCATATGGGCACTGGGTGGTCATTATGAGGTCATATGGGTGCTGGGTGGTCCATATGGGTTCTGGTGGTTCATGTTGGGACTGGGGGGGGTCCATACGGGCTCTGGTTGGTCCATATGGGTGCTGGGTGGTCGCACTAATTGGGACTGGGTGTGGGTGGTCCCCTATGGGCACTGGGGTGGCCAATTTGATGGGCTATGGTCTGGTGGTCACATGGGCTGTGGTCTTGGATTTCTACGTTGGTGGTCCCTGGATTGTGGGGCTATAGATTCTGGGTGGTCCATATGGGCTCTGGGTGGTCCCTAATGGGTCGGTGGTCCTATGGATTCTGGGTGGTCCCCTGCCTTCGTGGGGGTTGGTGTTGGGGAGCCTCCCGGTTGTGGTCGCGGAGCCGTGTGGGCAGCTGTGTCCCCCCATGGCCCGCGCAGTGATCATCCTGAGGTGGGGGTGTTGGAGCCTGTCGTCATCTCCTCTCCATCTCCTCCGCAAGCGCATTCCTCATCGCCATCGCGCTCATCAAGGAAGGCGGGCAGGTGGGTGAACCCTCCCAGAATTGGATGTAACACCTCCCCTACACCCCCCCCCCCCAATGGGATTAACCAGCTCCCTAACCCCCATTGGGGATGTACAGCCCCCTAACTCCCCCCTTTATCTACCGCAACCTACACCTGGTAATCCTGAGACCTAACACCCCTCTCCCCCCCATTGGGATTAACCCCCCTAAACCCCCAATTAGAGACCCTGACACCCCCTAACCCCCCCCCTATTGGGATGTACCACCCCCTACCCCCAACTGGGACCTAACAAGCCCTAACCCCCCAATGGCGATGTAACACCCCCTAACCCCCCACAATGGGATGTAACACCCCTAAACCCCCCACAATGGGACCTAACCACCTAACCCGCCCCCATTGGGATGTTATGTTTGGTCTAACACCCCTAACCCCCCTCCCAATGACCTAACACCTCCCTTACCCCACCACAATGTGATGAACACCCCTAACCCCTCCCACAATGGATTATTGTAACACCCCCTAACCCCCCAAATTGGAACCTAACATCTGCTCCCTAACCCCCCCAATGGGATGTAACACCCCCTAACCCCCCACAATGGGATGTAACACCCCCTAACCCCCCCAATGGAACAACCCCCCTATAGAGGCCCCCCCTATAGGGATACCCCCCATCATTGGCGGATTCCCCCCCCATTGGGATGTCTCCCCCATTGGAACGACCCCCCCATAAGAGACACCCCTCCCCACATCTTGGGATTCCCCCTCTCCCCCACCAGTTGGGAACTACCCCCGATAGTGATTGTTCCCCCCCCCAGCAGTTACGCCCCCATTCGGCATTGGGGTGCCCCCGCCCATAGTTGTGCCCCCCCCAAATTGTGTTGCCCCCCCGCCCAGGGGCTGTGGGTCACTGATGTCCGTCGCTGCTGTTCCCACGTGTGCACGTTCTTCCTGCGTGTGTCTGTGCATCGCCTCGTGGCCAGCAACCGCCTGTATTTCCACCCACATGGACCACCACCCCGTTCCGCCTTCACTTCCCCTTCCCTCCCCCTTCCTCTCCTTCTTCCTTCCCTTCCTTCCCTTCCTCCCTTCCTTCCTTCCTTCCCTTCCCTTCACTTTCTTCCCTTCCCTTCCCCTTCCCCATACTGTCCCTTCCTTCCCTTCCCTTGCCCTTTCCCTTCCCCTTCCCTTCCCTTCCCCTTCTCCCTTCCCTTCCTTCCTTCCTTCCCTTCTCCCTTCCTTCCCTTCCCTTCCCTTCCTTCCCTTCCCTTCCCTTCCCTTCCTTCCCTTCTTTCCCTTCCCTTCTTCCTTCCGCTTCCCCTTCCTTCCCCTTCCCTCTTCCTTTTCCCCTTTCCCTTCCCTTCCTTCCCCTTCTCCTTCCTCTTCCCATCCTTCCCTCCTTCGCCGCCATCTCCCTTTCCCTCCCTTTCCTCCCTTCTCTTCCTTTCCCTTCCTTTCATCTTCCCCTCCCTCCCTTTCCCTTCCCTTTCCCTTCCCTTTCCCTTCCTTCCTCTTCCCTTCCCTTCCCTTCCTTCCCTCTTCCCTTCCCTTCCTTCCCTTCCCTCTCCGTCCTTTCCTTCCCTTTCCTCTTCCCTTCCCCTTCCCTTTCCTTCTTTCCTTCAGTTTCCTCTTCCCTTCCATTTTTCTCCTCCCCTTCCCTTTCCCCTTCCCCTTCCTTCCCCTTTCCCATCCTCTTCCCTTTCCCCTTTCCTCTTTCTCTTTCCTTCTTTTCCTTCCCTTTCTCCCTTCCCCTCCCTTTCTCCTTCCCTTTCCTCTTCCTTCCTTCCTTCCTTCCTTCCTTTCCTTCCTTCTTCTCTCTCCTTCCTTCTTCCTTCCCCTTCCTTCCTTCCTTCCTTCTTCTTCCTTCTTCTTCCTTCCTTCTTCCTTCCTTCCTTCTTTCCTTCCTTCCCTTCCTTCCTTCTTCCTTCCTTCTTCTCCTTCCTTCCTTCCTTCCTTCCTTCTTCCTTCCTCTTCCTTCCTTCTTCCTCCTTCCTCCCTTCCTCCTTCCTCTCCTTCTCCTTTTGCCTCGCCTCCTTCCATTTCCTTCCCTTCCATCCCTTTCCTCTCTCCCTCCATCCTCCCTTCATCCTCTCCTTCCCTCCCGTTCCTTTCTCTCCTTCCTTCCTTTCTTTCTTCCTTCCTTCCTCCTTCCTTCCTTCCTTCCTTCCTTCCTTCCTTTCTTCCTCTTCCTTCCTTCTTCCTTCCTTCTTCCCTTCTCTTCCTCCCTCCTTCCTCCCTTCCTCCCTTCCTCCCTTCTCCCTTCTCTCCCTTTCCTCCCTTCCTCCTTCCTCCTTCCTCCCCTTCCTCCGTGCCATCCCTTCTTCCCTGTCCTCCCTTCCTTCCTTCCTTCCTTTCTTCCTTCCCTTCTTCCTCCTTCCTTCCTTCCTTCCTTTCCTTCCTGTTCCTTCCTTCTCCTTTGCCTTCCTTCCTTCCTTCCCTTTCCTTCTTCCTGTCTCCCTTCTCCCTTCCTTCCCTTACCTCCTGTTCCTCCCTTCTCCCTTCCTCCCTTCCTCCCCACCTTCTTTTCCTCCCTTCTCCCTTCTCTCCCTTCCCCCTTCTCCTCCTCCCTTCCCTCTCCCTTCCTCCTTCCCTCCTCCTTCCCTTTCCTTCTTTTCCTTCACCTTCTTGCCTTCCTTCCTTCTCTTCCTTCCTCCTTCCTTCCTTCCTTTTCCTTCCTTTCCTTCTTCCTTCCTTCCTTCCTTCCCATTTCCCCCCATCTCCATTTCCCCCTATTGTTTTTAGGGTTTCTCCCCCCATCTCCATTTCCCCCTATTGTTTTGGGGTTTCTCCCCCCATCTCCATTTCCCCCTATTATTTTTGGGGTTTCCTTTGGGGTTTGGAGCAGTTTCTCCTTAACGTGACGCTGCTCAGTTTCCTCTCCACCTCCAACGAAGCCGTCTATAAAGTCGTCAATGAGACCGAGTGTCCCATGGCCGGGGAGAGCTGCGACCCAGAGGTGAGGGGGGGAATGGGGGGAAATGGGGGGAAATGGGGGGAAATGGGGGAGAAATGGGGGGAAATAGGGGGGAAATGTTCTCATTGGTCGCCATTGTTGTGTCCTTGTCCCATCCTTGTTCTCATTGGTCAATGTTGTTGTGTCCTTGTCCCATCCTTGTTCTCATTGGTCGCCGTTGTTGTGTCCGTGTCCCATCCTTGCTCTCATTGGTCGCCGTCCCCCCTTTCCCCCCACAGACGTTCAATAGCAGCTCAGTTCCCATCCAATGTCCCGGCTCCCGCTGCCATTTTGCTGCGTACGGCGGCTCGTCGTCGTCCCGCTCGTGGTTGGTCGCCCTGCAGCTCTTCAACCTCTTCATGCTCTTCTGGTTGGCCAACTTCGCCATCGCGCTGGGTCAGGTGACGCTGGCGGGCGCCTTCGCCTCCTACTATTGGGCCTTTAAGAAGCCGCACGACATCCCGGCCTTCCCGCTGTTCTCGGCCTTCGGGAGAGCGCTCAGGTGGGAATCTCAGTCACTCATTGGTGGAGATCTCAGGCCTCGTCACCCCATTGGTGGAGATTTCCATCCCTCTACCCCCATTGGTGGAGATCTCAGGCCTCTTATTGGTGGAGATCTCAGGCCTTGTCACCCCATTGGTGGAGATTTCCGTCCCTGTCCCCCCATTGGTGGAGATTTCCATCCCTGTTCTCTTATTGGTGGAGATCTCAGTCCTCGTCCCCCCATTGGTGGAGATTTCCATCCCTGTACCCCCATTGGTGGAGATCTCTGTCCTCTCATTGGTGGAGATCTCAGTCCTTGTCCCCCCATTGGTGGAGATCCCTGTCCCTGTACCCCCATTGGTGGAGATCTCTGTTCACGTCCCCTCATTGGTGGAGATTTCTGCCCCCTCATTGGTGAAGAACTCCGTTCCCATCCCCTCATTGGTGGAGATTTCCATCCCTGTCCTCTCATTGGTGGAGATCTCTGTCCTCTCATTGGTGGAGATCTCAGTCCCTGTCCCCCCATTGGTGGAGATCTCCATCCCCAGCCATTCATTGGTGGAGATCTCCGTTCTCATCCCCTCATTGGTGGAGATCTCCATCCCTGTACCCTCATTGGTGGAGATCTCTGCCCTCTCATTGGTGGAGACCCCCATCCCTGTCCCCCCATTGGTGGAGACCCCACCCCACTGATTTCTTTCTATCTTCAGGTACCACACGGGTTCGTTGGCCTTTGGTTCATTGATCCTGGCCATTGTGCAGCTCGTCCGCGTCGTCCTGGAGTATCTGGACCACAGGATGAAGGGTCGGGACCCACAGAATAGGGGGTCTATGGGGCCTATGGGGTCTATGGGTCTATGGGGTCTGTGGGGTCTATG
Organism: Coturnix japonica; assembly: GCF_001577835.2. NCBI lineage: Eukaryota > Metazoa > Chordata > Aves > Galliformes > Phasianidae > Coturnix > Coturnix japonica. The sequence continues at coordinate 246 of NW_015440435.1, read as the reverse complement.
GGTCTATGGGGTCTATGGGTCTATGGGGTCTATGGGGTCTATGGGGTCTGTGGGGTCTATGGGGTCTATGGGTCTATGGGGTCTATGGGGTCTATGGGGTCTATGGGGTCTATGGGTCTATGGGTCTATGGGGTCTGTGGGGTCTATGGGTCTATGGGTCTATGGGGTCTGTGGGTCTGTGGGTCTGTGGGGTCTGTGGGTCTGTGGGGTCTATGGGTCTATGGGTCTATGGGGTCTATGGGGTCT
>NW_015440434.1:8382-8505 GCF_001577835.2 Coturnix japonica | reverse complement strand
GTCCCTGCTCAGAGGGCATCCTCAGCACAGCCATGAAGATTTGCACGTAGGACACAACAATGAAAACAAAGCACCCAAATACTAAACTGACCCCTAAAAAGATAAACACAACTTCCCTGAGAT
>NW_015440434.1:0-1100 GCF_001577835.2 Coturnix japonica | reverse complement strand
CCTGTTTGGACCGTAGGGACACAGTTATATTGCTTCCACAACTTCACTGTAATGCAAGGGGGATACAGAGTCTTTACAATGGTTGAGCGAGGTGTCAAGGAAGGGCGACTGCTCTCTGTGAGAGTGCACAGAGCTCTGCCTGGGGATGGAAGAGCTGGTCAGAGCTAATGGAAATGTCAAAGAGAGGATTCCTGCAGTGTCTGTTCCTGGCTTCTTGATCAGGGAGAGCAAGTGGAAGGTGCCTTCTGCAGACAGATGGGAGTCTCATGTTGTCAGGCCACTGTCCTCTTTGGGAGCCTTTGTCACTCCATTATCTGCTGCAGGGACAGCACAGCAGGGCATGTGCCATCCAGCAGATCCATAGAGAGCACGGATGGCAGCTTCTTGACCAAGCCATGGAGGAACCAAAGAGGAGAGGTGCTCTGCTGGATCTCATACTCTCCGGCAATGAAGATCTGGTGGAAACTGTGAAGGTCAAAGGGGCATCAGGCCAGGTACAAGGCGCAAATGGATCTCTTTTTATTTATTTATTTATTTGTTTGTTTGTTTATTTGTTTGTTTATTCATTTATTTATTTAGAGTCCGTAAGCTTAAAAGATGTCCATTAATGTCAATAAAATTGAGACAAAGATTTGAAAACAAAGATCGATATCAATGAAAATGTGTTAACCCTTCTCAACATGAGAAATTCTCATGAGTCTTGTTCCATTTTAAGTTGTAAATATGAATCTTTGGTGTGATATGATGACTATTTTTTTGCCTATTTGATGTCCCTCATTTTTCAGGTGTCTGGAGCTGTCCTGAATAAATGGCCGTGGTTAAGGGCATGTTTTCGGCAGGCCATTTAGACACACGCTCATGCCACAGCCTGCCAGATTTCCCCATCCCATGCTCTTTATCTACAGATACCTCCCAATTATCTGTCTGATTTCTGACTTTTAGGGGTATTACTCAAATTTGCTTCATCTCGCCAAAGTCTGATGGACTGTGTTGTCAACTCCTTCACCGTGATTCTATCTATCCCTCTTTATTTTTTCTTTTTCTCTTTCTTTTTCTTTTTGTATGTCGATTTCTTCTCATTTTTCTTTCCTTTTCCTTTT
>NW_015440433.1:0-8528 GCF_001577835.2 Coturnix japonica | reverse complement strand
CAGAAGAAACCAAGAAAAGCCAGGGTTAGAAAAGAAGAAAAGAAACCAAGAACAGCAGGGTTAGAAAGGAAAAAAACCAAAAAGCCGGATCTAGAACGAAGAAAACCACAGGAAAAAAGGGTTAGAGCCGAAAAAAAAACAAGAAAAGCCAGATTAGCAGCGGAAGGTTAAACCAGAAAAACAGGGTTAGAGGCCGCAAAAACCGAAGAAAAAACCCTACCCTAACCCTAGCATGGGATTAGCGCAAGGCCAAAGTGACAACATCACGCAGAACTCAAGATGGGACAAGGGCCAAAAAGAACACTGCAAGAACATCAAGATGGAGGGCACAAAGGATGAAGAGAAACTGCAATCAAACACCAAGATGGATGGCAAGGCAAAAGGGGCACTACAAGAAACATCCAAGATGGGGGGGAAGGCCCAAAAGGGCCACTACAAGAAACATCAGATGGGGGCCAAGCCCTAAAGGGCACGTACTAAGAAAACATCAGGATGGGGGGCAAGGCCAAAAGGGGCACTCACAAGAAACATCAAGGATGGGGGGGCAGGCCTAAAGGGCCTACAAGAAACATACAGGATTGGGGGTGCAAGGCCCAAAAGGGCACTACAGAACATCAGTGGAGGCAAGGCCATTAGAACATTTGCACAGATGGATCAAGTTGGAGGACAAAGGCGGCAGAGGGAAACTGCTCTGGAACTCAACACGGAATGAAAGCTGAAGGGAATGCAAGCCACCAAAATTGAACAACGAAGGACCCATACGAATGACAGAACATAAAGGTGAGAACAAGGAACAAGTTGCAGAAATGCTGGAGAAACGCATGAGAACAGAGGAAAGAGAATGCAGAGTATGAGAGCAGATATTATCAATTATTAATAATGGAACACTTACCTTCAATTTCAGTATGGACAGGTTAAAAAAGCCATTGATATGTGCTGCGCCTTACCTGCTTGGGCTGCAGAGTTCCATCAGCAAAGCTGGGTCCAAGCTATGCAGGTTTCTGCTCTGCGCTGCCTCTCATAAGCACCTATACAGGACCCATAAGAACTATAAGACCCCATAAGAACCTATAAGACCCCATAGGGTTACCATAAGGACCCATAGGGTTACCATAAGGACCCATAGGGTTACCATAAGGACCCATGGAAGGCAGGACGTGATGATGGAGATCCTCATAGAAGGACACAGAGCTCATGGAGGGCAGGAGGTGATGATGGAGATCCTCATAGAAGGACACAGGGCTCAAGGAAGGCAGGAGGTGATGGAGAACCAACACAGCCTCACCAAGGGCAAATCCTCCTTGATTGACCTCATAGACTTCTATGATGGCGCTGATACATCAGCAGATGAAGGAAGACCTGCTGATATCATCTACTTAGACTTCAACAAGGCCTCTGATGCAGGACCCCACAGTGTCCTCATGTCCAAGTGATGAAGACACCAAGTGGATGGGAAGATGATGAGATGGATGAAGAACTGGCTGTAGAACCGAGTCCAGAGAGCAGCATCCAATGGCTCCATGTCCAGATGGAGATGATGATGAACAGCGTCCCATAGCATCCAACATTGGGGCTGATACTCTGCAATATATGAGCATAGAATCAAATGATGATCAGCACTGAGAACAAGAATGACCATCTCCATTCAACCCCCTGCTATGGGGACAGTCACCAACCACCACACCAAGGTCCCACAGCCTCAAACACCTCTAGGGATGGAGCATCCCAAAGGGACCCATTCCACCCCCAAACCCTGCAATAAAGAAGGGATTGATCACCCCATTGTGAAGGCTGAGCCATCCATCCAAAGGAAGGAGGCTCTAGATACAGCTCCTTCTCACCCCCATCCATAAGTGCTGTTAGGAGCAATCAAAAGGAGAAGACATCAGTCCAGTAATAAAGAAGAAATTCCTCACCCCATTGCAAAGTCAAAGACTCACCATAGACCCCAAAGGAAAGGATCTCCAAGCAGAGTCACATCCCATATGGCATCCAGAGCTCAAAAGCAGCAGGAAGGAGAATCCTCTCCCTCAATGCTCCTATAGGAGCACCGAGCTGGAACTGATGCTGCCCCCTGCCCTTCCCAGCCCTTAAATACCAATCAAGGAGGGGAGGAGCCAGGCTCCAACCAATCACAGTCCACTCCTCAACGGCCCCCACCTGTGCCCATGGGGTGGGCCCCTCCCCTCAGCAGGTGCCCAATCAGGATGTTACATAACAGCTCCAATCAAGAACAAAAACAAAGCAGTAACAGGTGAATAATTACATTTATTAGTTCTTAAAGGGGAGGGTTGTGGATAGAGAAGAAACAACAGCACAGTATATGGACATGGGGGTGCAGATCTCAGGGTCGCAATGGGGTGACACTGTGGGCACCGCTCTGGGGTTGATGCTGGGGGGACATTGGAACGATGGGGGGTGATGGGGGCGATGATAATTATTATATAATCAGGGTGATATAATAGAAATGCTTAGTCATGGTTGGGAGCCATGATGGGGCGGAGACACAGCAGTACAGCCCAAGTGCAGGCAACGCATCCGATTGGCTGCAGGGCTGGCTCCGCCCCCTCCTGGTGCTCATATAAGGGCTGGCACTGGGAGGCAGCAGGTATTTGCTGGAGCTCCTCGTTGTGGTCACATCGACCCACATGAAGAAGCTCTTCTGCTCTGTTGCTGCCTTGGACCAAGAGCTGCTGGATGGAGCTGCAGGACTTGGCTTCTCTACCATCACATTGCTCGGCCTAGAACAGCACTACAGGAGATGAGAACACTCGGCTACAGAAAGGGAAAGGGGCCTCACTAAGGCAGAGGGTAAAAAAATTAAGAAAAGATGGGTAAGAGCAGAAGAAAATTGAAAAAAGCAGGGTTAAAATATAAGAAAACAAAAAAAAGCAGGGTTAAAATATAAGAAAACAAAAAAAAAAAAGCAGGGTTAAAAATATAAAAAACAAAAAAAAAGCAGGGTATAGAGCGGACAAAAAACCAAAGAAAGACAAATTAGAGCAGCAGAGAAACCTAGAAATAGCAAGGTTAGATGGGAAGTAAAAACCAAAGAAACAACAATTTCAGATGGAAGAAAACATAAGAAAAGACGGGTTAGAAGGAAAGAAAAACCAAGAAAAGAAGGGTTAGAGCGAAGAAACCAAGACAAAGACAGGTTAGAACGGCAGAGAATCCAAGAAAAAAGTAGTGTTAGAGCAGATGAAAACCAAGAAAAGCAGAGTTAGATTGGAAGAAATAGAAGAAAAGCCGGGTTAGAGCAGAAGAAATCCAATAAAAGACGCGGTTACTGTGGAAGGAAACCATTGAATTGGGCAGGAGTGGGTGACGTGGGGGAGGTGAATGGGTGTGACAGCGGTGGATGGGGGGGGACAATGGGATTCAATGGGGAAGAGGGACTAGTGGGGGGGACAGTGGGGGACAATGGTGGGTGATAATGGGGGTGAGGGGTGGTTAAAATGGGTGAATGGGGGTGATGGGGGATGGTGATAAATGGGGGATGGAGAATTAATGGGTGATGGTGAATAATGGGGTGATGGGGGTAAAATGGGTGGGATGGGGAATGGGGGGGAGTGATAATGGGTGATGGTGATAATGGGGTATGGAGAAAGGGGTGATGGGGGTAATGGGGTGATGGGGGGTAATGGGGTGATGGGGGTAATGGGGGTGATGGTGGATAATGGGGTGATGGAGATAATGGGGTGATGGGGTAATGGGGATGTGATAATGCGGTGATGGGTAAGGGGTGATGGGGTAATGGGGTGATGGGGTGATGGGGTGATGGGGTGATGGGGTGATGGGGTAATGGGGTGATGGGGTAATGGGTGATGGGGTAATGGGGTATTGCGGGGTAATGGCGGGTGACGGGGGTTAATGGGGGAAGGGGGTAATGGGGTGAATGGTGATAAGGGGTAGGGTGACAATGGGTGATGGAGATAATGGGTGATTTGGGTAATGGGTGATGGGTAAGTGGGGTGAATGGGGGTAATGGGGGTGATGGTGAAATGGGGGGTGTGTGATAATGGGTGATGGTGATAATGGGGTTGATGGGCGGTAAATGGGGTGATGGGGGTAATGGGGTGATGAGGTTGATGGGGGTGATGGTGGGGGACAGCGATGTGGGTGGTGTGAAGGGAATGAAGGTGGAGACCCCACAGAGCCCCATACAGCCACATAGAGACAGATAGCGCCCCACTGAAGCCCCATAAAGCCCCAAGAGTCCCACAGTGTCCCATAGAAAGCCCCCAATAAGAGCCCCAAAGAACCTCCACAGGTTCCCAATAGAAGGCCCCAAAAAGATGCCCATAAGAAGCCCCATTGAGCACCCACAGTGTCCATAGAGCCCGACGGTGTCCCGCGGCAAATGGCGGCGGCCATTTTTAATAGTGATGTATAGCGTCCACTTCGCAAGGTTGGATTGTGGGACTATAAGCGGCCATAACGCGCATAATCGCGGCAACTGGAGCCAGCCAATTTTGATTCATCGCGCCAATAGCGTCGCTGTCCGGTATGGTGTATGTGGGATATAACGTGGCATAACGAGGCAATTGGAGGTCGCCATTTTGATCATCGCGCAATAGCGTCGCTTCCGGTATGGTGCATTGTGGGATATAACGCGGCATAACGTGGCAAATGGCGGTCGCCATTTTGGTCATGCGCAGTAGCGTCGCTTCCGGTATGGTGCATTGTGGGATATAACGCGGCATAACGTGGCAATTGGCGGTCGCCATTTTGATCATGCGCAGAAAGTCACTTCCTTTATGTTGCATTGTGGGATATAACGTGGCAATTGGCGGTCGCCATTTTGATCATGCGCATCGCGTCACTTCCGGTATGTTGCATTGTGGGATATAACGTGGCAATTAGCGGTCGCCATTTTGATCATGCGCAGTCGCTTCACTTCCGGCAAGGTGCATTGCGGGATATAACGCACACTGAGCCCCATAGAGACACACAGTGACGGTATAGGGGAACGCGGCGCCATGTTGGGGTGATAGTCGTGATAATGGGGTGATAGTGGGTGATATTGAGGTGATAGGGGTGATATTGGGTGATATTGGGGTGATAATGGTGATATTGGGGTGATATTGATGATATAGGGGTGATAATGGTGATACTGGGGTGATAATGGTGATATTGGGGTGATATTGAGGTGATAGGGGTGATATTGGGGTGATAGTGGTTATATTGTGGTTATACTGGGGTGATATTGGGGTGATATTGATGATATTGGGGTGATTCTAGGGGAATATTGGTGATATTGGGGTGATATTGGGGTGATAATGGTGATATTGGGGTGATATTGGGTGATATTGGGGTGATAGTGGTGATATTGGGGTGATATTGATGATATTGGGGTGATTCTAGGGGAATATTGGTGATATTGAGGTGATACTGGGGTGATAATGGTGATATAGGGGTGATATTGGGGTGATAGTGGGGTGATATTGATGATATTGGGGTGATAATGGTGATATTGAGGTGATATTGGGGTGATATTGATGATATTGGGGTGATTCTAGGGGAATATTGGGGTGATATTGAGGTGATACTGGGGTGATAATGGTGATATAGGGGTGATATTGGGGTGATAGTGGGGTGATACTTGTGATATTGGGGTGATATTGGGTGATAGGGGTGATATTGGGGTGATAGTGGTTATATTGTGGTTATACTGGGCTGATATTGGGGTGATATTGATGATATTGGGGTGGTATTGGGACGATAGTGGTGATATTGGGATGATAGTGGTGATATTGGGATGATAGTGGTGATATTGGGGTGATACTGGTGATATTGGGGCGATAATGGTGATATTGGGGTGATATTGGTGATATTGAACTGACATCGGGGGATCAATGAGCTTTAATATCAATGAGGTTTAATGAGGTTTAATGTCAATGAGGTTTAATGAGCTTTAATATCAATGAGCTTTAATATCAATGGACGATGCTGGATTGACACCGAGGGCTGCCCCCTTTATAGGCCACGCCCCCTCGCAGCCCCCACCCCCTTTATGACCACGCCCCCCCCCCAGGCCCCACCCACTGGCTGAGATGGGGTTCACAGCGACGCTGCTGCTCCTGGGGCTCCTCCAAGGTATGGGGTCTAACAAGGGGGTCTAACACGGGGGTCCAACATGGGGGTCCAATTGGGGGTCCAATAAGGGGGTCTAACATGGGGGTCTAACATGGGGGTCCAATAAGGGGGTCTAACATGGGGGTCCAATAAGGGGGTCCAACTTGGGGGTCTAACATGGGGGTCTAACATGGGGCGCCGGTCCAACACGGCATTGCTTCCAACACATGGTGGTCCAACATGGGGGGCCAACACGGGGTCCAACATCGGGGGTCCAATCATGGGGGCGTTCCAACAGGGGGCTCCACATGGGGTTCCACACACGGGGGCTCCAACATGAGGGGTCCTGGTGGGCTGGGGAGAGTCCCGGGGGTCCTTGGAGTCATTGAGGTGCAAGTAGTGGCTCAGGGGGGTCAGATTGGGCGTCAGGACGGGACATGGGGGTCTGGGAGGATGTGGGTTTGGTGGGCGTGGACACTTATGGGGCTGGGGGAGCATCCAGGAGGGGGCCCTGAGTGGCTCGTCAGGTGTGGGGGCTGTGGGGCTCGAAAGGTGCCCTATGGGGCGCAGGGGCTCCTACTGGGGCTTTTGGGGTCGGCGGTCGATGGGGGGGCAACGGGGGGGAAGTCCCGGAGTTGTTTGGGGGTTCTTTGGGCGCCTGGGTCCCGCAAATTCTGGGTTCCAGGGGGCGAGTGGGGTCTGGAGTTGCGTGTGGATCCCCCAATGGGCACGGGATATGGGCGTTCCTCTATGGGTCAGCGGCCTATGGCGACGGCGCGCGGGACCGCTTAATGCAGCGCGGTTGATGGTGTGCATTTTGGGGGGGTCCAAGGGAACATTGGGGGCAGGTTATTTTTAATAAAGTCATCTTCGGGGAAGGAGGCAGGTTCCTGGGCCACGGTTGGGGTGGATTTTGCGGTCTTGTGGGGCCCACATCTGAATAAATACAGGTCGCGTCCCCAGAGACCCCTGCCGGACCTTATGTGTGGGAACTCGAAACCCCAAAGGGGGTGGGGGGAGGTCGCAGATGTTCGGGTGCGCGTGAGGGGTGGGACAGGGGGCTGCGTATTTAATTATCTTGGGCGAGATCTCTCCCACATTTAACCCCCAACATTTTGGCAGGTCCCCTTCCCCATATAGAACCCGCCCAGCACTTCGGACTTCCCACCTGCCCCCCTATTTGGGTTCCGCCCCACCCATTTTAGTTTACGCCCCCCCTTAATTTTGGGTCCCTGGTTCCCATATTGAAAGCCCCCCACCCACCCCCCCATTTGGCACCCCCCTCATTTCTCCATTATTGAATAAACTCCCCGTCACCCCGATATGACCCTGTCTCCCCCCAATTTTGGACGGCCCCCTCACCCCCATATTACCACCCCCACCCCATATGACCCCCCACCCCAATTTGGACCCCCCTCACCCCATATAACCCCCACCCCATATCGCCAGACTTTCGGACCCCCCTCACCCCCTCCTGGAGTATAAACTCCGCCACCCCACTATGCACCCTCCCCCAATCTTGGACCCCCTCTCTCCACCCCATTTGGATAACCCCCACCCCTAATAATACGCACACTCCAATTCATTGGACCGCCGCTCACTTATCGCATGCCCCGCCTCCGACCCTAATATTTTGGACCCCTCCTCACCCCACTATGACCCCCTTCTATAAACATTATAACCCCCTCCCCCTGATTTCAGGCTCCTCCCGCCACGGTCTCCCCCCCCCATTTCCCCCCCCTGTTCCTGCCACCCCCCCCCAATTCCCCCCTCTCCTCACTTCCCCCTTCCCGCCGCCCTCCCCATTTTCTTTCACCGTCTCCTCGGCTTTCCTACCGGGACGCCGCCCCCCCCCTCTTGCTGCCTCGTGTTCCTTGTCCCGATGGGTCGGTCCCCACGTCGCTGTAGCCGGGCGGTCGCTGGTGGCGTGGTTACCATGCTGCCGTCCAACTCCTTCATATAGTCCGCCACCATAATGCCGAACCCGGTCGCCAGAACGTCACCTTGGTTCCTGGTTGGCGGCTGCTCACGGCCCCGGCTGCGCCGCGGGTCCGTGTAGGTCGGGGACATGTGGACGATGAGGGTTGGAAACGCACGAAGGACTTGACCGTTATGTCCGAGATGGACTGAGCGATACCGGACCGTGCGAACCGCAGGCCCGGGTGTGTATTCTTTGCTACTGCCGGTTGTCAGCAGAACTCACACTGGGAAACAGGTCACGGCCTGGGCGTCGTTGTGGGGACCTTCGTGAGCATGTGAGGTAGTGAGGAAGGAGTGGACAGGGGCGGGGATATGGGCGCAATGGGTCGGCGCAATATAGGATGAGGGCATGCGGACTGCGCAATTAGGACGGCAATTCGGGTCGGCAATGGGGACAATGGGGACAATGGGAGACAGATGGGGGCAATGGGGCAATGTGGGACGGATGGGGACATGGGGCAGATGGGCCG
>NW_015440432.1:0-8569 GCF_001577835.2 Coturnix japonica | reverse complement strand
CCCGGATCATCGGGCGCCCGCCTATGGGGTATACATGAACTGACAGCCCCCCCATTAGAGCGCCCCTACCGTGGACACAAATAATGATGTACAGCCCGGCCTCCATTACATGCGCACCGGCCTAATGGGGAATATATAATCGCAGAATGAACACCCATTACATTGGGTCGCCCCTAGTGAACAAGACCCTGAACGTTACCCCGCCTTGTTAAATACCCACCCCTAATTAAATACGCGTCCCAACTAGATAATTAAAATTACCCTTCTCTAATGATAGTTACATCCCCCATATTTAGGACCTGCGCCCGTTAGAGGCCGCCGCCACGCTGGTGCGATCAGGGGTGTAACTGTGGCAGCTCGTGTGGGAAAGATACCATGAGAAAGGGGCCATGATGGACGCAGTGTGGGACCGGCCACGGGCACCTTCCGAGGTTTGGGCAGTCTGGTTATACCTGCATGTTACCGGCGCCATGTCACGGATATTCTTCCCCCATACTAAAGACCCTTCCCCCCCGCATATAAATGGACCCCCTCCGCATAATCGAGATGCACCCCCCATCAGTAGAACATCCCCGCCTCTCCCCATATACGACCCTCACCTCCATAAAGAACCCTTCATAATCCTACAATGAGAGAAGGATAGGCCACCATGGCCCCCTCCCCCAAATAAGTCACCCCCGCCCCAGGTTGATAGTGACCCCCCCGGCATATTGGAACCGCCGCCCATATAGAACACCCTTCGCATATAGAAACCCCGCCACTTAGGCCATAAAGAAGCCGCTTCCGATAAGCCCATAATTGGGAAGTGGGACTACCCGCCAATATAACGACCCCCCCCCCATAAATGGACCTCCCCCATATGAGACCCCTTTACGGCCATATAGAAACCGGAGCCTCACACACCCCGATATAGAAACCTCTTTCCATAGCAGGGCATTATTAATGTGGGAGGTGGGACCGGTTTCCCTTCCCCATTTATAACCGACCCCCGCCCTCACAAGACTCCCCCCCAATACGGATTGAACCCCCCTCCATATAGAACCCCCCAATAGACCCCACCATATAAATACCCCTTCATAAGCCACAATGGGAAGGTGGGACCCCCTCGCATATAAAGACCCCCCCATATAAAGCACCCCCCAATACAAGACCCCCCCCATTTTGAACCCACCCAATAAACTACAGAGAACCCCCAACTAGAAAGCACCCCCCATTATTAGAAACCCTCCATATGACCCCCACCCAGATAAAGAACCCTTCCTACGCCCACAATGGGAAAGGTGGGACCCCGCCCCCATATTAGAGCCCCCCCAGGGAAAGAGGGCGGCGGGCCGGCCAATATTGAACCCCACCCATATAGGAAAGCCCTTTCAATATAGAACCACCGCCCATATCACAAGACCCTTCCATAATGACCCACAAATCGGGAAGGTGGTGACCCCGCCCATTAACGCCCCCCCCCATATAAGACCCCCCCCATAAACCGATCACCCCATTTTGAACGCCCCCCACATATGAAACCCCACCATATAAGAGCCCCCCCCCATATAGAAACCCTCCCATATAGACCCCACCCCATAAAGAAACCCCTTCCATAAGCCCCACAATGGGAAGGTGGGACGCCCCGGCCAATTACAGACCCCCCCCCATAAACGATCTCCCCCCCCCATAATTGAACCCCCCCCCCATATTTGAACCCCCCATATCGAACCCTCGCCATAGTCAATACTCCTTTCCATAAGCCCACAATGGGAAGGTGGGACCCCCTATAACCGAGACCCCTTCCATCGGAGATATAAGACCCCCCCCGAAGGGAACCCCACCGGCACATATGAACCCCCTCCCTAAGCCGCACAATGGAAGGTGGAAACCCCCCCACATAAAGACGCCCCCTCCGGATTCAACCCTGTAGGGGAACTGGGGGGCTATGGGGGCTGGGGAGGTGGACTGGGGAAGGGGGTTTATGGGGTGTTGCACCACTCGCGCGGGGGTTATGTGGGATTGGGGGGTTTTATGGGGGCTTATGGTTGGTGTGGGGGTCGTTATGGGGTTATGGATATGGGGGGGGAATCTCTCACCTGGGGCTTATGGGGTAGATAGTTCTGAGGGTGGTTATATGGGGCATTCGGGGGGTTTATGTTGTTGGGCATTATGGGGAGATAGAGGGGGGTTTTATGGCGGGGCTTTTGCGGGGGCTGGGGGATTTTTATGGGCGGAGGTTAATGGGGTAGGTTATGGCGGGGCTTATACGGAGGTCTGGGGGGGTTATGGGGGGCTTATGGGGGATAGGGGGGTTATGGGCAGGGTTGAGGAGGCTATTGGGGCTTTAATGGGGTTATGGGGGGGTTATGGGTACTCGCGGGGGGGTTCCTGGGGGGCTTTAATGGGCATATATGGGATGGGGTGGGGGGAGGTTATGGGGGGGTTAGGTGTGGGTGGGATGGGGCGGGAGTTTTATGGGAGTTCTAATTGGGGTTTCATGGGGGTTTGTTTACGATGGAATGGAAAGAGGGTTTATGGCGGGGGTGGTGGGGGGTTTTAATGGGTTATTGGGCCATGGGTGGGTTTATGGGGGGCTTATGGGGGCTTATGGGAATAGGGATTGGGGGGGTTATGGGGCTTTTATGAGGGGGTTATAGGGGGTCTATGGGGGGGTTATATGGGTTATAGGGGGTTTGTGGGGGATGGGAAAGGTTTATGGGGGGGTTTATGGGCTATGGGTAACTTTTGGGCGCTTCATGTGGGGGGTTATGGGGTCTGTGGGGGGTTATGGGGTCTCATGGGGGGTTGCTATGGGGTCTGTGGGGTTGTTAGGGTCTATGGGGGTGGTATGGGGTCTAATGGGGTGCTTATGGGGTTATGGGGCGGGTTATAGGAGGTCTATGGGGGGTTATTGGGGTCTGATGGGGGGTCTAGTGCGGGTTATGGGGGTTATGGGGTCTGTGCGGGGGGTGGTCTGGGTCTGTGGCGAGGGTTATGGGGTCTGTGGGGGGTTATGGGGTCTATGGGGTGTTATGGGGTCTATGGGGGGTTATGGGGTCTATGGGGTGTTATGGGGTCTATGGGGGGTTTATGGGGTCTATGGGGGGTTATGGGGTCTATGGGGTGTTATGCGGGGTACTACTGAGGGGGTTATTTGGGTCTATGGGGAGGGTGGTTATGGGGTCCCTATGGGCTTGTTATGGGGTCGTGGGGTGTATATGCAGTCTTGGGGGGGTGGTTATGGGGTCCTTGGGGGCTATGGGTGTCTATGGAGGGTTATGGGGGGTTCTATGGGGTGTTTATGGGGTCTGATGGGGGGGTTTCACTGGGGTCTATGGGGGCTATGGGGTCTATGAGGGTTATGGGGTGTTATGGAGGTCTATGGGGGTTTTATGGGGTCTCATGGGGGTATGGGGTCAAAATGGAGGGTTACTGGGGTCTATGGAGTGTTACCTGGGTCTATGGGGGGTTTAATGGGGTCTATGGGTTGTTATGGCGGGTCTATGGGGGGTATGGGAGTTATGGGGTGTATGGGGTCTATGGGGGGGTTTTAATGGGGTCCTAATGGGGTTTATGGGGGTCTATGGGCGATTAGTGGGGTCTAACCTGGGGGGGTTTATGGGGTCTTGGGCGTGTTATGGGGGTCCTGTGGGGGTATGGGGTTCTATGGGGTTGGTTCATGGGGGTGTTCTAATGGGAGAGAGATCCATAAGACGAGGTCTATGGTGTTATGGGTCTGTGGGGTGTTATAGGGGTCTCATTGGGGTGTTATAGGGTCTGGTGGGGTGCTTTTATGGTCTATGCGCGGAGCTTCTGGGGTTATGGGGTTGGAATGGTGTCTAATGTGTTGTTGTTGTGTTATGGGGTCTAATGGCGGTGTTATGGGGTCTGATGGGGTGTTATGGGGTCTGTGGGGTTGTCGTATGACGGTCATGGGGTGTTTATGGGGTCTATGGGGGTTTATGGGGTATATGGGGTGTTATGGGGTCTATTTGGGGGTTATGGGGCTCAGTGGGAGGTTAATGGGGTCTATCGGGGGGTTTCAATTGGGCCTATGGGGTGTTATGGGTCTTGGGTGTTATGGGGCTGCTATGTGTTCTATGGGGGGTTATTGGGGTCTAATGGGGGGGTTTAATGGGGTCTGTGGGGGGGTTATGGGTCTATAAGGTGTTAGGAGGTTCTTATGGGGGAGAGTTACTGGGGTCTATGGCAGTAATCAGTGGGGTCTATGGAGTGGTTATGGGATCTTTGGGGGTATTATCGGGTCGTATGGGGGTTATGGGGTCTATTGGGTGTTGGGGTTCTGTGGGGTGTTATGGGTATGGGTGTTATGGGGTCTATGGGGTGTTGGTTATGGGGGGTCTATGGGGTGTTAGTGGGGTCTGTGGGGTTTCATGCACCAAACCCATATGACCATACCGGGCGCTGGTGCCCGCTTTTTTAGGGAGTGGCTCACGACCTGAAGAGGGATTGAGCGTTAAGTCTCATAAGTGGGCAGGAGCCACGCCCCCGCTACAACAGGTGAAACCGCATAGTGCGGCCCCATTGGATGGACAGAGGAAAAAAAGGGGGGAGAGACGGTGGGTTTTAAATGGTGGGGGAGATGGGGCGCCGGCAATGGAGGGGCGCTGTGGGGGGAGGAGCCCAGCAATGGGATCCTTGTGTGGGGAGGAATCAACACTAGGGGGCCGCCTGTGGGCGGGAGGACAACCTAGGGGGCGCTGGTAGGAGGAAGGAATCAAAATAGGGGGCGCTGTGGGGGGAGGCATCAACCTATAGGGGGCAGCTGTGGGGGGAGGATCAGCAATAGGGGGCGCTGTAAGGGGAGGAACGTGCACATAGGGGGATATATGGAGGTGTTTTTGAGGACGCCAGCAATAGGGGGCGCTGTGGGGGAGGTCCCAGCAATAGGGGGGTATATGGGGGGAGGACCCAGCAATAGGGGGGTATATGGGGGGAGGACCCACCTCTAGGGGGCGCTGTGGGGGGAGGACCCAGCAATAGGGGGAGCTGTGGGGTAGGACCCAGCAATAGGGGGGCATATGGGGGGAGGACCAACCCCTAGGGGGCGCTGTGGAGGGAGGACCCAGCAATAGGGGGCGCTGTGTTGGAGGACCAACCCATAGGGGGCGCTGTGTGGGAGGACCAACCCCTAGGGGGCGCTGTGGGGGGAGGACCCAGCAATAGGGGTGTATATGGGTGGAGGACCCACCTCTAGGGGGCGCTGTTGTGGGAGGACCCAGCAATAGAGGGGTATATGGGGGGAGGACCCACCCATAGGGGGCGCTGTGGGGGGAGGACCCAGCAATAGGGGGGTATATGGGTGGAGGACCCACCTCTATGGGGCGCTGTGTGGGAGGACCAACCCATAGGGGGCGCTGTGGGGGGAGGACCCAGCAATAGAGGGGTATATGGGGGGAGGACCCAGCAATAGGGGGCGCTGTAATGGGAGGATCAACCCATAGGGGGCGCTGTGTGGGAGGACCCAGCAATAGGGAGGTCTATGGGGGGAGGACCCGGCAATAGGGGGGGCTGTGTGGGGAGGAATCACCTCTAGGGGGCGCTGTGGGGGGAGGACCCGGCAATAGGGGGCGCTGTGGTGGCAGGACTCACCTCTAGGGGGCGCTGTGGGGGGAGGACCCGGCAATAGGGGGCGCTGTGGTGGCAGGACCCACCTCTAGGGGGCGCTGTGGGGGGAGGACCCAGTAATAGGGGCACTGTGAATGGAGGAGCCACCTCTAGGGGGCGCTGTGTGGGAGGACCAACCCATAGGGGGCGCTGTGGGGGGAGGACCCAGCAATAGGGGGCGCTGTAATGGGAGGATCAACCCATAGGGGGCGCTGTGGGGGAGGACCCAGCAATAGGGGGCGCTGTGGGGGGAGGACCAACCCATAGGGGGCGCTGTAATGGGAGGACCCAGCAATAGGGGGCGCTGTGGTGGAGGACCCGGCAATAGGGGGCGCTGTAGTGGGAGGATCAACCTCTATGGGGCGCTGTGTTGGAGGACCAACCCATAGGGGGCGCTGTGGGGGGAGGAATCACCTCTAGGGGGCGCTGTGGGGGGAGGACCCAGCAATAGAGGGGTATATGGGTGGAGGACCCACCTCTAGGGGGCGCTGTTGTGGGAGGACCCAGCAATAGAGGGGTATATGGGGGGAGGACCCACCTCTAGGGGGCGCTGTTGTGGGAGGACCCAGCAATAGAGGGGTATATGGGGGGAGGACTCACCTCTAGGGGGCGCTGTGGGTGGTTGTTGTGAATGGGGGTGTGTGTGTTAATTAATCCCTGTTAATTATTGTTAATTAGTCGCCGTTAACGAAGCTGGGGGTCGTATTGCAGGTATAGGAAGATGAAGGAGCGACTGGGGCTGACCGAGATCCGCAAACAGGCCAATAGGATGAGCTTCGGAGAGGTCACTAATTAATTAATTACCCCCATTAATTAATGAGCCCCCACTAATTAATGACCCCCCCCTTATTAATTAGTGACCTTGTTAATTAACCACCCCCCCCCCTCCATAGATAGAGGAGGACCTGGGTTTCAGCCACCCCCCATCCCCCCCCCCTCACTAATTAATGACCTTGTTAATTAATTAATGACATTGTTAATTAATTAATGATCTTGTTAATTAATTAGTGAGTGTTAATTAACATTAATTAATAGATAGAGGAGGACGCCTATCAGGAGGACCTTGGCTTCAGCCTGGGCCATCTGGACAATGGCCAACCCCCATCCCCCCCCCCTCACTAATTAATGACCTTGTTAATTAATTAATGCCCATATTAATTAGTGTTAATTAACGTTAATTAACAGATAGAGGAGGACGCCTATCAGGAGGACCTTGGCTTCAGCCTGGGCCATCTGGGCAATGCCACCCCCCATCCCCCCCCCTCACTAATTAATGGCCTTGTTAATTAATTAATGACCTTGTTAATTAGTGTTAATTACCGTTAATTAACAGATAGAGGAGGACGCCTACCAGGAGGACCTTGGCTTCAGCCTGGGCCATCTGGGCAATGCCCCACCCCCCCCTTAGTATCTGATGACCCCCCCCCCCACTAATTAATGGCCTTGTTAATTAATTAATGCCCATATTAATTAGTGTTAATTAACGTTAATTAACAGATAGAGGAGGATGCCTATCAGGAGGACCTTGGCTTCAGCCTGGGCCATCTGGGCAATGGCCAACCCCATCCCCCCCCCCTCACTAATTAATGGCCTTGTTAATTAATTAATGACCATATTAATTAGTGTTAATTACTGTTAATTAACAGATAGAGGAGGATGCCTATCAGGAGGACCTTGGCTTCAGCCTGGGCCATCTGGGCAATGGCCAACCCCCAATAATCAATTGTCCCCCCCCCATCCCCACTAATTAATGGCCTTGTTAATTAATTAACGACCATATTAATTAGTGTTAATTAACGTTAATTAACAGATAGAGGAGGACGCGTACCAGGAGGACCTTGGCTTCAGCCTGGGCCATCTGGGCAATGCCACCCCCCATCCTCCCCCCTCACTAATTAATGGCCTTGTTAATTAATTAATGACCATATTAATTAGTGTTAATTACTGTTAATTAACAGATACAGGAGGACGCCTATCAGGAGGACCTTGGCTTCAGCCTGGGCCATCTGGGCAATAACCCCCCCCATCCCCCCCCCTCACTAATTAATGGCCTTGTTAATTAATTAATGCCCATATTAATTAGTGTTAATTACCGTTAATTAACAGATCGAGGAGGATGCCTATCAGGAGGACCTTGGCTTCAGCCTGGGCCATCTGGGCAATGGCCAACCCCCAATAATCAATTACCCCCCCCCACTAATTAATGACCCCCCCCACTAATTAATGCCCATATTAATTAGTGTTAATTACTGTTAATTAACAGATAGAGGAGGATGCGTACCAGGAGGACCTTGGCTTCAGCCTGGGCCATCTGGGTAAGGCCGGCAGCGGCCGCGTGCGACAGACTCAGATCAATGAGGCCAATAAGGCCAGGATCTCCAAGACCCTGCAGGTGGGTGATGGGACCCCCACCCAAATTGGGACCCCCACCCATATTAGGGACCCCCACCCATATTAATAGGGCCCCCTCCCATATTAATAGAGACCCCCACCCTATATGGGACCCCCACCCTATATGGGACCCCCACCCATATTAATAGGGACCCCCCCCTTAATAGGGACCCCCCCAGTATGGGGGGGATATTGGGACCCCCACCCTATATGGGACCACCACCCTATATGGGACCCCCACCCATATTAATAGGGACCCCCACCCTATATGGGACCCCCACCCAAATAGGGACCCCCACCCATATTAGGGACCCCCACCCAAATAGGGACCCCCACCCATATTAATAGGGCCCCCCCCCATATTAATAGGGACCCCCACCCATATTAATAGGGACCCCCACCCTATATGGGACCCCCACACTATATGGGACCACCACCCTATATGGGACCCCCACCCTATATGGGACCCCCCTTAATAGGAACCCCCCCTTTAATAGGGACCCCCCCATATTAGGGACCCCCACCCTATATGGGACCCCAACCCTATATGGGACCCCCACCCTATATA
>NW_015440431.1:6047-8595 GCF_001577835.2 Coturnix japonica | reverse complement strand
CAGATTATGGGGGTTTAGGGTCAGATTATGGGGTCTAGTATGAGATTATGGGGGTTTAGGGTCAGATTATGGGGGTTTAGGGTCAGATTATGGGGTCTAGTATGAGGTTATGGGGTTTTAGGGTCAGATTATGGGGGTTTATGGTCAGATTATGGGGTCTAGTATCAGATTATGGGGGTTTAGGGTCAGATTATGGGGGTCTAGGATCAGATTATAGGGTTTTAGGGTCAGATTATGGGGTCTAGTATCAGATTATGGGGGTTTAGGGTCATATTATGGGGTCTAGTGTCAGATTATGGGGATTTAGGGTCAGATTATGGGGGTTTAGGGTCAGATTATGGGGGTTTAGGGTCAGATTATGGGGTCTAGTATGAGATTATGGGGCTCTATGATCATATTATGGGGGTTTAGGGTCAGATTATGGGGGTTTAAGGTCAGATTATGGGGGTTTAAGGTCAGATTATGGGGTATAGTGTGAGATTATGGGGTCCAGTATCATATTAAGCCCATTTAACCCCAAATTAAGCCCCTTTACCCACAGATTATGGGGTCCCAGCCCCATTTAATCCCATATTAACCCCAGATTATGGGGTCCCAGCCCCATTTAATCCCATATTAACCCCATTTAATCCCATATTACGGACCCATACCCCAGATTATGGGGTCCCAGCCCCATTTAATCCCCTTTTACCCCATATTATGGGGTCCCAGCCCCATATTAAGCCCATTTAACCCCAGATTAAGCCCCTTTACCCCCAGATTATGGGGTCCCAGCCCCATTTAATCCCCTTTACCCCCAGATTATGGGTCCCAGCCCCAGATTATGGGGTTCCAACCCCAGATTATGGGGTCCCAGCCCCAGATTAAGCCCATTTAATCCCAGATTAAGCCCTTATACCCCCAGATTATGGGGTCCCAGACCCAGATTATGGGGTCCCAGCCCCATTTAATCCCATATTAACCCCATTTAATCCCATATTACGGACCCATACCCCAGATTATGGGGACCCAGCCCCAGATTAAGCCCATTTAACCCCAGATTAAGACCCTTTACCCCCAGATTATGGGGTCCCAGCCCCAGATTATGGGGTCCCAGCCCCATATTAAGCCCATTTAACCCCATATTATGCCCCTTTAACCCCAGATTATGGGGTCCCAGCCCCATATTAANCCCCAGATTATGGGGTCCCAGCCCCATATTAAGCCCATTTAACCCCATATTATGCCCCTTTAACCCCAGATTATGGGGTCCCAGCCCCATATTAAGCCCCTTTAACCCCAGATTATGGGGTCCCAGCCCCAGATTATGGGGTCCCAGCCCCATTTAATCCCATATTAACCCCATTTAATCCCATATTATGGCCCCATACCCCAGATTATGGCCCCATACCCCAGATTATGGACCCATACCCCAGATTATGGGGTCCCAGCCCCAGATTATGGGGTCCCAGCCCCATTTAATCCCATATTAATCCCATTTAATCCCATATTACGGACCCATACCCCAGATTATGGGGTCCCAGCCCCAGATTAAGCCCCTTTAACCCCAGATTATGGGGTCCCAGACCCCAATTATGGGTCCCAGCCCCAGATTATGGGGTCCCAGCCCCATTTAATCCCATATTAACCCCATTTAATCCCATATTAACCCCATTTAATCCCATATTACGAACCCATACCCCAGATTATGGGGTCCCAGCCCCATTTAATCCCATATTACGGATCCCATACCCCAGATTATGGGGTCCCAGCCCCAGATTAAGGCCATTTACCCCCAGATTATGGGGTCCCAGCCCCATTTAATCCCATATTAACCCCATTTAATCCCATATTAACCCCATTTAATCCCATATTAACCCCATTTAATCCCATATTAACCCCATTTAATCCCATATTCACCCCATTTAATCCCATAATCCGACCTGTTGGACACCACGATGGCGTCGTTGAACTCGGCCCTACAGTTCTGCCTTAGGGCCGTGCGTCCCCCGTTGGTCAGCAGCGCGTTGGCCCCATGGCGACGATGGAAACGAAGCTCCGACCCCAAACCAGCCCCACAACCAATGGGGGGGGATCCTATGGGGCAGGGGGACAGCGGGGACCCCCCCAATGGGGACAGCTCTGGGGGCAGCTCTATATGGGGTAGAGGGGGGTGGGGGGGTCAGGTATCCCCATATAACCCCATATAGTCCCAATATACCCTATATACTCCCTATATACCCCATATATACCCCATATATCCCCATTGACCCCATATCACCCCATATATCCCCATATCCCACCTCATATCACCCCATATATCCCCATATCACCCCATTGACCCCATATATCCCCATATCCCTCCATATATACCCCATATATCCCCATTGACCCCATATATCCCCATATCACCCCATATATACCCCATATATCCCAATATACCCTATATACTCCCCATATACCCCATATATACCCCTATATAGTCCCCATATACCCCATATATCCCCATATACCCCATATATCCCACCCCATATATCCCCATATATCCCCATATATCCCCATATCCCCC
>NW_015440431.1:0-996 GCF_001577835.2 Coturnix japonica | reverse complement strand
CCATATCCCCCCATATCCCACCCCATATCACCCCATTGACCCCATATCACCCCATATATCCCCATATCCCCCCCATTGACCCCATATCACCCCATATATCCCCATATATCCCCATATCACCCCATATATACCCCATATATCCCCATTGACCCCATATATCCCCATATCCCACCCCATATATCCCCATATATCCCCATATCCCCCTATATACCCCCTTACTGACCCCATATCCCCCCATATAACCCCATATCACCCCATATATCCCCATATCCCACCCCATATATCCCCATATCCCACCCCATATATCCCCATATACCCCATATATCCCCATATATCCCCATATACCAACCCCATATCCCCCTACTGACCCCATATATCCCCATATCCCCCTATATCCCCACCCCAATGACCCCATATCCCCCATATATCCCCATATCCCACCCCATATATCCTCCCCACCCCATATATCCCCATATCCCACCCCATATATCCCATATATCCCCATATATCCCCATATCACCCCATATATCCCCATATCCCACACCATATATCCCATATATCCCCATATATCCCCATATCTCCCCATATATCCCCATATCCCACCTCATATCACCCCATATATCCTCATATCTGCCCCATATAACCCCATATCCCCCTCATATCCCCATATAACCCCATATACCCACCCCACTGACCCCATATATCCCCATATCCCACCCCATATATCCCCATATATCCCTATATCACCCCATATATACCCCATATATCCCCATATCACCCCATATATCCCCATATCCCACCCCATATATCCCATATATCCCCATATACCAACCCCATATCCCCCTACTGACCCCATATATCCCCATATCCCCCTATAGCCCCACCCCAATGACCCCATATCCCCCATATATCCCCATATCCCACCCCATATATCCCCATATCACCCCATATATCGCCATATCCCCCCATATCCCACCCCATATCACCTCATTGACC
>NW_015440430.1:6034-8614 GCF_001577835.2 Coturnix japonica | reverse complement strand
GTGAGACCCTATAGAGACCTATAGCGACCCATAGAGACCCCATAGAGAGCCATAAGGGAGTGGTACTGTGAGCAGTGCCGGGGTGAGACCCCATAGAGACCTATAGCGACCCATAGAGACCGCATAGAGAGCCATAAGGGAGTGGTACTGTGAGCAGTGCCGGGGTGAGACCCCATAGAGTAACATAGAGACCCATAGGGACCCCATAGAGACCCCATAGAGAGCCATAAGGGAGTGGTACTGTGAGCAGTGCCGGGGTGAGACCCCATAGGGACCCATAGAGACCTATAGGGACACATAGAGACCCCATAGAGAGCCATAAGGGAGTGGTACTGCGAGCAGTGCCGGGGTGAGACCCCATAGAGACCTATAGCGACCCATAGAGACCTATAGGGACACATAGAGACCCCATAGAGTAACATAGAGATCCCATAGAGAGCCATAAGGGAGTGGTACTGCCAGCAGTGCAGGGGTGAGACCCCATAGACACCCCATAGAGACCCCATAGAGAGCCATAAGGGAGTGGTACTGTGAGCAGTGCCGGGGTGAGACCCCATAGAGACCCCATAGAGACCTATAGGGACACATAGAGACCCCATAGAGAGCCATAAGGGAGTGGTACTGTGAGCAGTGCCGGGGTGAGACCCCATACAGACCCCATAGAGACCCCATACAGACCCCATAGAGACCTATAGGGACACATAGAGACCCCGAGCCATAAGGGAGTGGTACTGTGAGCAGTGCCGGGGTGAGACCCCATAGAGACCTATAGGGACCCATAGAGAGCCATAAGGGAGTGGTACTGTGAGCAGTGCCGGGGTGAGACCCTATAGGGACATATAGGGACCCCATAGAGACACATAGAGACCCCATAGAGAGCCCATAGAGAGCCATAAGGGAGTGGTACTGTGAGCAGTGCCGGGGTGAGACCCCATAGAGACCCCATAGAGACCCCATAGAGACCCCATAGAGACCCCATAGAGAGCCATAAGGGAGTGGTACTGCCAGCAGTGCAGGGGTGAGACCCTATAGAGACCTATAGGGACCCATAGAGACCCCATAGAGACCCCATAGAGAGCCATAAGGGAGTGGTACTGTGAGCAGTGCCGGGGTGAGACCCTATAGAGTAACATAGAGACCCCATAGAGACCCCATAGAGAGCCATAAGGGAGTGGTACTGTGAGCAGTGCAGGGGTGAGACCCCATAGAGTAACATAGAGACCCATAGGGACCCATAGAGACCCCATAGAGACCCCATAGAGAGCCATAAGGGAGTGGTACTGTGAGCAGTGCCGGGGTGAGACCCTATAGACACCCCATAGAGACCTATAGGGACACATAGAGACCCCATAGAGACCCCATAGAGAGCCATAAGGGAGTGGTACTGTGAGCAGTGCAGGGGTGAGACCCTATAGAGTAACATAGAGACCCCATAGAGTCCCCATAGAGAGCCATAAGGGAGTGGTACTGTGAGCAGTGCCGGGGTGAGACCCCATAGAGTAACATAGAGACCCTATAGAGACGTATAGGGACATATAGGGACCCGTAGAGACACATAGAGAGCCATAAGGGAGTGGTACTATGAGCAGTGCCGGGGTGAGACCCTATAGAGTAACATAGAGACCCATAGGGACACATAGAGACCCCATAGAGAGCCATAAGGGAGTGGTACTGTGAGCAGTGCAGGGGTGAGACCCCATAGACACCCCATAGGGACCTATAGGGACCCCATAGAGACACATAGAGACCCCATAGAGAGCCATAAGGGAGTGGTACTGTGAGTAGTGCAGGGGTGAGACCCTATGGAGACCCCATAGAGTAACATAGAGACCCCATAGAGAGCCATAAGGGAGTGGTACTGCCAGCTGTGCAGGGGTGAGACCCCATAGAGACCCCATAGACACCCCATAGAGAGAGACCCCATAGAGACACATAGAGACCCATCAGGGAGTGGTACTGCGCACAGTGCAGGGGTGAAACCCCATAGAGACCCCATAGAGACACATAGATACACATAGAGACCCCATAGAGAGAGACACCATAGACACACAGACCCATAGAGACACATAGAGACACATAGTGACCCCATAGACACACATAGAGACCCCATAGAGACCCATCAGGGAGTGGTACTGCACTCAGTGCAGGGGTGAGACCCCATAGAGACCCCATAGAGACACATAGGGACATATAGGGACACTTAGGGGCATATAGAGACACATAGAGACCCATAGGGACACATAGAGACACATAGGGACACATAGAGACCCATAAGTCCCCTTATGACCCCATAGGATCCCATAAGGCCCCATAAGAGCCCCGTAAGACCCCATAAGTTTCCTTAAGACTCCATAGGATCCCATAAGACACCCATAAGGCCCCATAGGACCCCCATAAGACCCCCGTAAGTCCCCTTAAGATTCCATAGGAACCCATAAGGCCCATTAAGACCCAATAAGACCCCATAAGACGCCTGTAAGACTCCCATAGGACCCCATAGGACCCCATAAGACCCCCATAAAACCCCATAAGACCCCATAAGACCCCATAAAACCCCATAAGACCCCATATAACCCCATA
>NW_015440430.1:0-859 GCF_001577835.2 Coturnix japonica | reverse complement strand
CTTAGCGTGTTCTAAGCGTGTGCTTCATGTGTGCTCAGCACGTCCTTGGTGTGCGCTTAGCGTGTGGTTGGTGTGTTCTTAGTGTGTGTTTAGTGTGTTTTTAGCACATCCTTAGCGTGTGCTTGGTGTGTTCTTAGCGTGTTGTAAGCGTGTGCTTAACGTGTGCTTAGCACGTACTTGGGGTGCGCTTAGCATGTGGTTGGTGTGTTCTTAGTGTGTGTTTAGTGTGTGTTTATTGTGCTTTTAGCACATCCTTAGCATGTGCTTGGTGTGTTCTTAGCGTGTGCTTAGCATGTTCTTAGTGTGTGCTTGGCATGTTCTTAGCATGTGCTTAGTGTGTTCTTAGTGTGTGTTTGGCATGCGATTGGTGTGTGCTTACTGTGTGCTTAGTGTCTGCTTAGCATGTCATTAGCATGTGCTTGGCGTGTCCTTAGTGTGTGCTTACTGTGTTCTTAGCATGTTCTTTGTGTGTGCTTGGTGTGTCCTTAGTGTGTGCTTAGCATTGCCTAAGTCACACTGCGGCAGTGCCAGCTCAGAGCCTACATCAGTAACATGCGTGTGCTTATCATGTGCTTAGCATGTGCTTAGTGTGTGCTTAGCATGTGTTTTACATGCCCTTAGCGTGTCCTTAGTGTGGCCTTAGCGTGACCTAAGCCCACTGCAGCGGTGCCAGCTCAGAGCCCGCGTCAGTAACATGTATGTGTGCTTAGCATGTTCTTAGCATGTTCTTAGTGTGTTCTTGGCATGTACTGTGTTCTTAGCGTGTCCTTAGCATGTTCCCCTATCCCTGACGCCCCCGTTATTCCCCTATAGGAATCCTACAAGTACTTCCCTTCTTCGGTGAGTCGTTCTTTCATCC
>NW_015440429.1:8667-8797 GCF_001577835.2 Coturnix japonica | reverse complement strand
TGGTCCCATATAGAGCCGTGGTCCCATATAGAACCATGGTCCCATATAGAGCCGTGGTGCCATATAGACCCATGGTCCCATATAGAGCCGTGGTCCCATATAGAACCATGGTCCCATATAGAGCCGTGGT
>NW_015440429.1:0-4377 GCF_001577835.2 Coturnix japonica | reverse complement strand
CCCTCCCAGGATGGGGTTTCAGCCCCACATCTCAACCCCAATCCCCCCCATAGGACATGGATCCCTCTGTGTCATCCCTGCTGCCCTTCAGCCCTTCTAGGAAGGGGTTTCAGCCCCACATCTCAACCCCAAACCCCCCTTAATGGGCCATGGATCTCTCTGTGTCATCATTGCTGCCCTTCATCCCTCCCAGGATGTGGGTTCTGCCCCACATCTCAACCCCAAACCCCCCCTAATGGTCCATGGGTCCCTCTGTATCATCCCTGCTGCCCCCATCTCCCACCACATCCCACCTGCTTGCTCCTCTCCTCCGCCTGCTTCTTATCCGCCTCCGCCTGCTCGGCTCTGTCAATGGCATTCTCCTTGTCCAGTTTCAGCATCTGCATCTTTTTCTTGATGGCTTCCATGGCTGGGGGGGGCAATGGGTCTCAATGCGATGGGTGGGAGGGGGGCACTCAGTGCTGGAGCCGCCGCTGCTGCCCGGTTTATGGGTGCGCTCTGCTCTGTGGGTGGGGGGGCTTTGCCTTTCTTGGCCCTCCCCACCCCCCCTATAGTCCCAAAAAGTCCCCATTGTCTGCTATGGGGGGGGGTCCGGGTGGCCGCAGCCTTATTTGGGCTCCTATGGGACAGCTGGGGTAGTTATAAAAAGCAGCAGCAGGTTGGCAGGTGGGGGGTCCCGCATTGTCCTGGCTGCCCACAACCCCCCCCCCCTGGAAAGGGGACACCCATATTGGTGGCACAGGGACACGGTGTCCTGCCCCACAGCTCCATGTATTCCAGGGCAGGGGGGGGATGGTGCCATGGCCCCCCCCCCATTGCTGGCACCCCTGGCTCTTGGCTGTGGCTCTGACATTCCCCAGGAGCCCCCAATAACCCCCCCAGCCCCCAGGCTGATCTTTCCCCACGCCTGGGGGGGGGGGTGGGTGGCAAAGGGCACATTGAACCCAAGGCTATTTTAAGAGCAGGGCTTAGCAGCCCCCAGCCCACATCATCCAGCTCTGGAGGGGCAGCGGGGGCAGCTGAGCCCTCAAGACCCCAATAACCCCCCTCCCATTGCCCAGCCATGGGGCAGGGGAGGCAGCTGAGCCCTCAGGACCCCCAATAACCCCCCTCCCATTGCCCAGCCATGGGGCAGAGGAGGCAGCTGAGCCCTCAAGACCCCAATAACCCCCCTCCCATTGCCCAGCCATGGGGCAGGGGAGGCAGCTGAGCCCTCAGGACCCCCCCAGTCCCCCTCCCATTGCCCAGCCATGGGGCAGGGGAACGTCGTCCCTCGCCTGCGGACCCCGACCCCCAGTTGATTGTGGGGCGGTGGGTTTCAATGCCGACCCCCCCCCATACCTAGCGGCTGGCGGGCGGCGTGGGGCGGGCTCCTGCACCACGAGCCACCGGCAGCAGCTGCGGGAGCTGCAGCGCAGGGAAATGGCCTTCCACGTGGAGCGGCTGTAACGGGAGCTGTACGGACGGGCAAAAAGCGCTTTCAATGGGACCGGGAGCTGCGGTGGTTGTGGGGCACCAGCCCGCCCAAAGCCCGGCCCGTTCCGGTACTGGGCTGTGCCAGGAGGTGGCAGCACGCCGCCCGTTCGTTGCTCCCGGTGCCGGTGCTCCGGTTCGCTGCCCACGCACCGACCTTGGTGTCTCCCGCCGCAGGGGCCATTCATCGCTGCCCGGCTTCAGTTATTGACAGGGCCGTGGGACGGGGGGGCGTACCCCCCCCCATAGCCCGTTCATTAGGGCGGCCTGTTCGCCTCGCAGTCACTCAAGCCCAAGCAGCCCCGACCTCACCAGCTGCTCGGCCACGTGTGTCCCTGCTGTCACTCTGGCCACCCCAGCTGCTCTGGTGCCCTGTGGTCCCTGCTTGCCCCCCCCCATGGTGGGTTTGGGGCCCCCCAGCCCCATTTTCTGATGCCCATCGTGGCACCAAACACGGGCGTGGGGATGGCCCTGCCCCCATGTCCTCCCAAAGTGGGTCCCTTCCTTTTGTCACCCGGCTGCAGACACATATGGCAGCACAGGGGATGTGGCAGCTCTGTTTAGATCCCCATAAACCCAGGATGGCCGCCACGGTGGGGATGGGGATGGGGGGGATGGGCGTTGGGATGGGGTCGGGGATGGGTCGGGATGGGGTGAGGTGGGTGGGGATGGGGGTGGGGTGGGGATGGGTATGGGGATGGGATTGGGATGGGTGGTGGGTGAATGGGGGTGGGGATGGGGGGGGTGAGGGTGGGATGGGCGATGGGGATGGGGTGAGGATGGATTGGGATTGAGGATGGGGATGGGATGGGTATGGGCGTGGGGTTGGTGGGTGAGGATGGGATGGGATTGGGATGGGTGGATGGGGTAATGGGGATGGGGTGGGGATGGGTGAGATGTTTGATGGGATGGGGTGGTGATGGGGATGGATGGATGGATGGGGCATTGGGGATGGGATGCGGATGGATGGTGGTGGGGATGGGAGTCGTGAGGATGGGATGGGGATGGGATGGGGATGGGCGTGGGGATGGGGATTGAGGGATGGGGATTGGGATGGGGATGACGCGACTGGCGTAGAGGCGATGGGGCGAGGATGGGTGGGATGGGTGGGATGGGATGGGGTGGGCATGGATGGGGATGGATGGGGAATGGGCGATGGAGATGGGATGGGATGGGATGGATGGGATGGGGGTGGGGATGGGGCGAGGGATGGGTGGGATGGGTCTGCCTCACTGGGATGGGATGGGTGGGTATGGTGGGTGGGGATGGATGGGTGAGGATGGGATGGGGTGGCGGGTTGGCGATGGGGATGGTGGGAGGGACACAGCTCGTCCTTGGGCAGGGTGCCACGCGGCCCCCCGACAGTGCGGGAGGCGCGCCGGGCTGCAGCCAACCCCATATCGACTCTCCCACCTAATACAAGCACTGCCGTGACGGGGCAGCGGCAAGCGGCGTGGGGCCAATCGACCCGTATTGACGGGAGGGGGGCAGGGGACATCGATGGGTAAGTAATCGAACGAGCACGTGTGGGGCTGGGCCGCATTCCCCCCACCCAATGGGCTGAGCCGGTTATAAACAGGCAGCCAGCGGCGCACAACCACCATGAGAACAGTTGAGAACCCCCGAGCACGGGGCAGGTGAGAGCTGCATGCGGGGGGTGCCCTCAGCTGTTGAAACTATATGGGACCGTGCTGTGCCACACCATGATGTGCAACTGGGATGGTGAGCACCCTGCCCTGATCAAGCTGGCCATTCACCTCCTTGTCCTACAATCCTAAAGGATCCCAGAGCAGATGAGCAGCCGAGCACCTACAACGATGGATGGACCGGGACCACGGACAGTACCCCATAGAGCAAGCAGAGAGACCCTGAACAGCAGCAGAGACCCATGGAACAGCCAGATGGACCCATAGAGCAGGCAGAGAGACCCATAGAGCAGCAGAGAGACCCATTAGAGCAGCAGAGAACCCATAAAGCAAGCAGCCCCCAACCACGATGGAATGACCAGGACCCAAGGAGCACGCGGCCCCCACTTAGAGCAGCAGGACAGACCATAGAGCATACAGGCCCCAACCATGATGGATGGACCCAGGACCCCACAGAAGCAGCAGACAGACCCACAGAGCAGCAGCCCCGATAGAGGATGGCCGCAGCCTGGGCGCAGTGGGGCACAGAGCCCCTCTTGCTGCTGCCCACTCTCGGCCCCCTTGCGATCCCCCTTGTCATTTCTCTTTTTAGGGAGCTGAGCCCCCGTTCCCGCCCTGCCTCTGTCTGATTGTTTGGATATTAGGTTGTTTTGATTGGAAACCAATAAATATTCAAACATATTTCTGTACAGCGCCGGGGTCCGCCCTTCGCCGCGTCTGGGACTCAGGCCCACCAACCTGTTCCATGGATGCACAGAGATGGGCACGGGCCCTGTGCCGCCCCCCGCTGCCTCCTGACCCCAAATCCCTGCCATGGAACTCTGCAATCCCCCCCCTGTCACCGGGACAATTGCCCAGCAGCATCCCCTGCCCCATTGCTGGGCAATGGAGGGGGTTATGGGGGTCTGAGGGACTCAGCTGCCCTCCCCTGCCCATGGTCTGAGGCAATGGGTGGGACATGGGGGGGGGTCCTGAGGGCTCAGCAGCACCTGCCCCCTATGGCCGGGGGCAATGGGAGGGGGTTATGGCGGGTCGCTGAGGGCCCAGCAGCATTTCCCCTGCCCCATGGGACATGGGCCAATGGAGGGCGGTTTATTGGGGGGTCCTGAGCTCAGGCAGATCCCTGCCCCATTGTGGTGCAATGGTGACGGGGCGACTCGGCCGGGTCCCTGAGGGGCCTCAGCTGCCTCCCCTGCCCCCACTGGCTGTGGCAGATGGGAGGCGGGTTTATTAGGGGTCCTGAGGGTCTCAGCAGCCG
>NW_015440428.1:3781-8805 GCF_001577835.2 Coturnix japonica | reverse complement strand
GTTTGGGGGCAGTTGGGGGGTGTTTGGGTTAGATAGAGGGCATTTGAGGGGTGTCTGGGGGCAGTTGGGGGCTGTTTGGGGCCCAATTGGGGCAGTTAAAGGGCGTTTGGGGGCAGTTGGAGGGTGTTTGGGGGCGTTTGGAGGGCGTTTGGGAGGCGTTTGGGGCAGTTAGGGGGCGTTTGGGGGTGTCTGGGGCAGTTGGGGGGCGTTTGGGGGCAGTTAGAGGGCGTTTGGGGGTGTTTGGTGGGGTTTGGGGCAGTTAGAAGGCGTTTGGGGGCAGTTGGGGGGTGTTTTGGGGGGCTTGGGGGGCAGTTGGGGGTCAGGAGGAGAGGAAAAGGGGAGTTGGAGGCATTTGGGGGGGTTTAGGGGTTGGGTTTGGGGCTGAAATCTGATGCTTTTGGGGGCTGAAACCTCATCAATTTGGGCTGCATTTTGGGCTGAAATCTCATCAATTCAGGTTGGATTTTGGGCTGAAGTCTCATTGTTTTGGGACGGATTTGGGGCTGAAATTTCATCCTTTTGGGCTGGATTTGGGGCTTGATTTTGGGCTGAAATCTCATCAATTCAGGTTGGATTTTGGGCTGAAATCTCATCGATTATGGCCGTATTTTGGGCTGAAATCTCATCATTTTGGGCTGAAATCTCATCAATTCAGGCTGGATTTTGGGCTGAAATCTCACTGATTTGGGCTGCAATCTCATGGTTTTGGGCTGAAATCTCATTGATTTTGGCCATATTTTGGGCTGCAATCTCATGGTTTTTGGCTGCAATCTCATGCTTTTGGGCTGAAATCTCATCGTTTTGGGCTGAAATCTCATCATTTTGGGCCGCAATCTCATCATTTTGGGCTCCAATCTCATTGTTTTGGGTTGAAATCTCATGGTTTTGGGCTGCAATCTCATGGTTTTGGGCCGCAATCTCATCATTTTGGGCTGCAATCTCATCATTTTGGGCTGCAATCTCATCATTTTGGGTTGCAATCTCATCATTTTGGGCCGCAATCTCATCATTTTGGGCTGCAATCTCATCGTTTTGGGCCGCAATCTCATCATTTTGGGCCGCAATCTCATCATTTTGGGCTGCAATCTCATCATTTTGGGCTCCAATCTCATCATTTTGGGCCGCAATCTCATCATTTTGGGCTGAAATCTCATGCTTTTGGGTTGAAATCTCATTGTTTTGGGCTCCAATCTCATCATTTTGGGCCGCAATCTCATCATTTTGGGCTGAAATCTCATGGTTTTGGGCTGAAACCTCATTGTTTTGGGCTGCATTTTGGGCCACAATCTCATCATTTTGGGCTCCAATCTCATCATTTTGGGCTGCAATCTCATGGATTTGGGTTGAAATCTCATCATTTTGGGCCGCAATCTCATCATTTTGGGCTACAATCTCATGGTTTTGGGCTGCAATCTCCTCATTTTGGGCCGCAATCTCCCACTTTCGCCCCCCATTTCGGCCCCCCCCCACCTGTAGAAGGACCATTTGAGCAGGAACAGTTTGGCCGCCCTGGGGAAGGCCGGGGTCCCCAGGTGGGGTTTGAGGACTCGTCCCACCACGGCGTCCAGCCACAGCGCCCACTGCTCCAGCGAGTTGTGCTGCTGCAGCGTCGCCTTGAAGTCCTGCTCCAGGCGCTGCACCACGCCGGCCTCGCAGCGGCACACCCAGGACGCCTGCTCCTATGGGGCAGCAAGGGGGCAGACCTATAGAGACCCCCAGCCCCATAGCACCCCCAGCCCCATAGCACCCCCAGCTCCTATGGGGCAGCAAGGGGGCAGACCTATAGAGACCCCCAGCCCCATAGCACCCCTAGCCCCATAGCACCCCCAGCCCCATAGCACCCCCAGCCCCATAGCCGGCCTCGCAGCGGCACACCCAGGATGCCTGCTCCTATGGGGCAGCAAGGGGGCAGACCTATAGTGACTGTGACCCATAGCACAGCTGGACCCATAGCACCCCCAGCTCCTATGGGGCAGCAAGGGGGCAGACCTACAGACACTGTGACCCATAGCACAGCTGGACACCCATAGCACAGCTGGATACCCATAGCACAGCTGATCCTATAGCACCCCCAGCCCCATAGCACCCCCAGCCCCATAGCCGGCCTCGCAGCGGCACACCCAGGACGCCTGCTCCTATGGGGCAGCAAGGGGGCAGACCTATAGACACTGTGACCCATAGCACAGCTGGCCCTATAGCATAACTAGACCCATAGCACAACTGGCCCCATAGCACCCCCAGCCCCATAGCACTACTGGCCCCATAGCACCCCCAGCCCCATAGCACTACTGGACCCATTGGCTGCCATTGGTTTCCATTGTGTTCCCCATTGGTTTCCATTGGCTGCCATTGGTTTCAATTGTGTTCCCCATTGGTTCCCATTGGCCACCATTGGTTTCCATTGGTTTCCATTGGCTGCCATTGGTTTCCATTGTGTTCCCCGTTGGTTTCCATTGGGTGCCATTGGTTTCCATTATGTTCCCCATTGGTTTCTATTGGCTGCCATTGTGTTCCCCACTGTTCCCCATTGATCCCCATTGTTCCCCATTGTCCCCCATTGATCCCCATTGTCCCCCATAGGCCCCCAATGGTCCCCATTGGTCCCCATTGTCCCCCATTGATCCCCATTGATCCCCATTGTCCCCCATATGTCCCCATTGATCCCCATATGTCCCCATAGTTCCCCATAGGTCCCCATTGGTCCCCATAGGTTCCCATTAGTCCCCATTGATCCCCATTGTCCCCCATATGTCCCCATTGCCCCACATATGTCCCCATAGTTCCCCATATGTCCCCATATGTCCCCATTGCCCCCCATATGTCCCCATAGGTCCCCATTGTGCCCCCTTGTTCCCCATTGTCCCCCATATGTCCCCATTGTGCCCCATTGTTCCCCATTGTCCCCCATATGTCCCCATTGATCCCCATATGTCCCCATTGTCCCCCATTGATCCACATTGTCCCCCATAGGTCCCCATTGTCCCCCATTGATCCCCATTGTCCCCCATTGATCCCCATTGTACCCCATTGATCCCCATTGTCCCCCATAGGCCCCCATTGTCCCCCATTGTGCCCCATTGTTCCCCATAGTTCCCCATAGGTCCCCATTGGTCCCCATAGGTTCCCATTGTCCCCCATTGTCCCCCATTGATCCCCATTGATCCCCATAGGTCCCCATTGTTCCCCATTGTCCCCCATTGATCCCCATTGCCCCCCATATGTCCCCATTGCCCCCCATATGTCCCCATTGTCCCCCATATGTCCCCATTGCCCCCCATTGATCCCCAATGTCCCCCATAGGTCCCCATTGTTCCCCATTGATCCCCATTGATCCCCATATGTCCCCATTGTCCCCCATTGATCCCCATTGTCCCCCATATGTCCCCATTGTCCCCCATTGTCCCCCATTGATCCCCATAGTCCCCCATAGTCCCCCATCGTGCCCCACCTGCACATTGGCGAAGTCGACGCGGTTGAGGTCGCTGAGGTTCCCATTGTCCCCCATTGATCCCCATTGATCCCCATAGGTCCCCATTGTCCCCCATTGTCCCCCATTGATCCCCATTTATCCCCATAGGCCCCCATAGATCCCCATTGCCCCCCATATGTCCCCATAGTCCCCCATAGTCCCCCATAGTGCCCCACCTGAACATTGGCAAAGTCAACCCGATTGAGATCGCTGAGCATCTGGTTTATCTGGGAAGTGTTCTGCAGCACTGCACGAGCAGCCTGAGCCAGGTGGTTAAGGGATGTGTAACGACGCAGGGTCTGCGCCAGCGCCCCCGCAGCGCCCAGCTTCACACGCACCATCTCCTCCGGGACGTGAACCATGGCGGCCGTCAGCCAGCCCTCCAGGCTCTTGGCGAAGTTACGGATCGCCTGCGTCAGGGCGCCTGGAAAGGGGCGTTATATGGGGGGTTATGGGGTGGTATGGGGTAATGGAGTATTGGGGTTTTGGGGTATTGGGGTAAATGGGTTAAGTGTGGGAGGTGCTGCCCCCTGGTGGTGGGATTTGGAATTGCAGCTGAGCTGGAGTCCTAGATAGGGAATGGGGTGCTGCCCCCTGGTGGAGGGAGGTTGAATTGCAGCTGCACTGGGTTTATTGTGCTGCCCCCTGGTGGCTGGATTTGGGGTTGCAGCTTGGGAGGAGCAGCCGTCAGCCAGCCCTCCAGGCTCTTGGCGAAGTTACAGATCGCCTGCGTCAGGGCGCCTGGAGGGGCGTTATATGGGGGGTTATGGGGTATTATGGGGTGCTATGGGGTGGTATGGAGTGGTATGGGGTGGTATGGGGTGGTATGGTGTGCTATGGTATGCTATGGTGTGGTATGGGGTGGTATGGTGTGGTATGGGGTGGTATGGTATGGTATGGGGTGGTATGGGGGTAGTATTGGGGTATTAGGTAAGTGCTGCCCCCTGGTGGTGGGAAGTGGAACTGCAGCTGAGCTGGGCTTAATTGGGTTAATGGGATGCTGCCCCCTGGTGGTGGGATTTGGAACTGCAGCTGAGCTGGAGTCCCAGGTAGAGAATGGGGTGCTGCCCCCTGGTGGTTGGATTTGGGGTTGCAGCTTGGGAGGAATGGCCGTCAGCCAGCCCTCCAGGCTCTTGGCGAAGTTACAGATCGCCTGCGTCAGGGCGCCTAGAGGGGCGTTATATGGGCGTTATATGGGGTCTTATGGGGTGTTATGGGGTGGTATGGGGTGTTATGGGGTGGTATGGGGTGTTATGAGGTGTTATGGGGTGGTATGGGGTGGTATGGGGTGGTATGGGGTGTTATGGGGTGGTATGGGGGTAGTACTGGGGTATTGGGGGATGTGCTGCCCCCTGGTGGTGGGAGGTGGAATTGCAGCTGTGCTCGGATTAATTCGGGGGGGGGAAATGATGGTGCTGCCCCCTGGTGGTGGGATTTGGGGTTGTAGCTTGGGAGGAATGAGGGGTCCTGGGGGGTAGTGAACTATGGTGGCCGTCAGCCAGCCCTCCAGGCTCTTGGCGAAGTTACGGATCGCCTGCGTCAGGGCGCCTGGAAA
>NW_015440428.1:0-2981 GCF_001577835.2 Coturnix japonica | reverse complement strand
GTTATATGGGGGGTTATGGGGGGTTATGGGGGGCAGGGGGAGGGGGGTAATTGTAATGAGTGGGAGGTGCTGCCCCCTGGTGGTGGGATTTGGAACTGCAGCTGTGCTCAGCCTAAATGGGGGAGAAGGGGGGGGAAATGGTGGTGTTATGGGGTGGTATGGGGTCTTATGGGGTGGTATGGGGTGGTATGGGGTCTTATGGGGTGCTATGGGGGTAGTATTGGGGGGAGGTGCTGCCCCCTGGTGGTGGGAGGTGGAACTGCAGCTGAGCTGAGCTCATTGGCAGGGATGGGGCTGCTGCCCCCTACAGGTGACAGGTGGAACTGCAGCTGTGCTCGGCTTATATGAGGGGGGGGGGGAATGGTGGTGCTGCCCCCTGGTGGTGGGAGGTGGAACTGCAGCTGTGCTCGGCTTAATTGGGGGGGAAGGGGGTGGGATTTGGGGTTGTAGCTTGGGAGGAATGAGGGGTCCTGGGGGGTAGTGAACCATTGCGGCCGTCAGCCAGCCCTCCAGGCTCTTGGCGAAGTTACGGATCGCCTGCGTCAGGGCGCCTGGAAATGGGTGTTATATGGGCGTTATATGGGCATTATATGGGGTCTTATGGGGTCTTATGGGTGTTATGGGGGTAGTATTGGGGTATTGGGGGATGTGCTGCCCCCTGGTGGTGGGGTTTGGAACTGCAGCTGAGCTGGAGTCCTATATAGGGCATGGGTTGCTGCCCCCTGGTGGTGGGATTTGGGGTTGCAGCTTGGGAGGAATGGCCGTCAGCCAGCCCTCCAGGCTCTTGGCGAAGTTACGGATCGCCTGCGTCAGGGCGCCTGGAGGGGGCGTTATATGGGGGGTTATGGGGAATTATGGGGGGCAGGGGGAGGGGGGTAATTGTAATGAGTGGGAGGTGCTGCCCCCTGGTGGTGGGATTTGGAACTGCAGCTGAGCTGGAGTCCTAGATAGAGAATGGGGTGCTGCCCCCTGGTGGTGGGAGGTGGGATTGCAGTTTTGCTGGGGTTAATTGGGATGAATGGGGTACTATGGGGTGGTATGGGGTGGTATGGGGTCTTATGGGGTGCTATGGGGGTAGTATTGGGGTATTGGGGGATGTGCTGCCCCCTGGTGGTGGGAGGTGGAACTGCAGCTGTGCTGGGCTTAATTGGGTTAATGGGATGCTGCCCTCTGGTGGTGGAAGGTGGAATTGCAACTGAGCTGGGCTAAATTGAGGGGTGGGAGTGCTGCCCCCTAGTGATGGGAGGTGAGATTACAGCTTGGGAGGAATGAGGGGTCCTGGGGGGTAGTGAACTATGGCGGCCGTCAGCCAGCCCTCCAGGCTCTTGGCGAAGTTACGGATCGCCTGCGTCAGGGCGCCTAGAGGGGCGTTATATGGGGGGTTATGGGGGGTTATGGGGTGTTATGGGGTGGTATGAGGTGCTATGGGGGTAGTATTGGGGTATTGGGGGAGGTGCTGCCCCCTGGTGGTGGGGTTTGGAACTGCAGCTGAGTTGGAGTCCCAGATAGGGAATGGGGTGCTGCCACCTAGTGGTAGAATGTGGAATTGCAGCTGGGGTTAATTGCGGTGAATGGGGTGCTGCCCCCTGGTGGTGGGAGGTGGAATTGCAACTGAGCTGGGCTTAATTGAGGGGTGGGAGTGCTGCCCCCTAGTGATGGGAGGTGAGGTTACAGCTTGGGAGGAATGAGGGGTCCTGGGGGGTAGTGAACTATGGCGGCCGTCAGCCAGCCCTCCAGGCTCTTGGCGAAGTTACGGATTGCCTGCGTCAGGGCGCCTGGAGGGGGTGTTATATGGGGGGTTATGGGGGGTTATGGGGTGTTATGGGGTGCTATGGGATGGTATGGGGTGGTATGGGGTGCTATGGGGGTAGTATTGGGGTATTGGGGGATGTGCTGCCCCCTGGTGGTGGGGTTTGGAACTGCAGCTGAGCTGGAGTCCTAGATAGAGAATGGGGTGCTGCCCCCTGGTGGTGGGAAGTGGAATTGCAGCTGAGCTCAGCCTAACTGGGGGGTAAGGGGGGGTAAATGGTGGTGTTATGGGGTGGTATGGGGTGGTATGGGGTGTTATGGGGTGGTATAGGGTGCTATGGGATGCTATGGGGTGGTATGGGGTGGTATGGGGGTAGTATTGGGGTACTGGGGGATGTGCTGCCCCCTGGTGGTGGGATTTGGAACTGCAGCTGAGCTGGAGTCCTAGATAGAGAATGGGGTGCTGCCCCCTGGTGGTGGGAGGTGGAACTGCAGACGTGCTGGGGTTAATTGTGGGGGAAAGGGGTGGGATAGTGGTGCTGCCCCCTGGTGGTTGGATTTGGGGTTGCAGCTTGGGAGGAATGGCCGTCAGCCAGCTCTCCAGGCTCTTGGCGAAGTTACGGATCGCCTGCGTCAGGGCGCCTAGAGGGGGCATGGGGGGTGTTATGTGGGGGGGTATGGGGCATGGGGGCATTACATGGGGGTGGGATGCATTATATGGGCTGAGAGGCATTATATGGGCTGGGGGTAATGGTAAAGATTGGGAGGTGCTGCCCCCTGGTGGTGGGAGGTTGAATTGCAACTGTACTGGGTTTATTGTGGGGGGACGGGTCGCTGCCCCCTGGTGGTGGGACATGGAACTGCATCTATACTACAGGCCTGGTTGGGGAGTGGGTATGCTGCCCTCTGGTGGTAGGAGATGGAATTGCAGTTGTGCTGGGATCAATGGCAGGGATGGGGCTGCTGGGGGGTCTCAGCCCCCCTTCAATTTACCGAGGGACCCCCCTTCAATACCCCCTGTCTCGTCTTTTTCATACTGCCGCTCCCGCATATAGATCAGACTACCCCCTCAATACCCCGAACCCCTTAAATACCCCCTTGAAACCCCCCTTATAATATCACCCCGAGACCCCTCATATACCCGACCCCCATTCATATACCCCCTGAGGACCACCCTAAATACCCCCGAGACCCCTCTATACCCCCTAGACCCCCCTTCATTACCTCCCTGA
>NW_015440427.1:6494-8809 GCF_001577835.2 Coturnix japonica | reverse complement strand
AATGGGGTCAATGGGATCAATGGGGTCAATGGGGTCAATGGGATCAATGGGATCAATGGGGTCTATGGGGTCTATGGGGTCAATGGGGTCAGTGGGGTCAATGGGGTCAATGGGATCAATGGGATGTAATGACGCGATGTGACCACCAGGTGGCGCTGTGGTCTATTGGATTATATGGGGTTGTGGGATGTAATGACGCCATG
The DNA here is from genome assembly GCF_001577835.2 of Coturnix japonica. NCBI lineage: Eukaryota > Metazoa > Chordata > Aves > Galliformes > Phasianidae > Coturnix > Coturnix japonica. Next base: position 8,606 of record NW_015440427.1, on the reverse strand, counting down.
TGACCACTGGGTGGCGCTGTGGGATCGCTATGGGGGTATATGGGGTTATATGGGGTTATATGGGATTGTATGGGGGTTCTATGGGGTTCTATGGGGTTTATGGGGTTATATGGGATTATATGGCGTTATATGGGGTTATATGGGGTTATATGGGGTTCTATGGGGTTCTATGGGGCTCTATAGGGTTCTATGGGGTTCTATGGGGTTCTATGGGGTTCATGGGGTTCTATGGGTTTCTATGGGGTTCTATGGGGTTCTATGGGGTTCTATGGGGTCTATGGGGTTCTATGGGGTCTATGGGGTTTATGGGGTTCTATGGGGTCTATGGGGTCTATGGGGTCTATGGGGTCTATGGGGTCTATAGGGATCTATGGGGTCTATGGGGTCTATGGGGTTCTATGGGTTCTATAGGGTTCTATGGGGTTTATGGGGTTATATGGGGTTCTATGGGGTCTATGGGGTTTATGGGGTTCTATGGGGTTATATGGGGTTCTATGGGGCTCTATGGGGTTCTATGGGGTCTATGGGGTTCTATGGGGTTCTATGGGGTTCTATGGGGTTCTATGGGGTTCTATGGGGTTTATGGGGTTCTATGGGGTTCTATAGGGTTCTATGGGGTCTATGGGGTCTATAGGGTTCTATGGGGTTCTATGGGTTCTATAGGGTTCAATGGGTTTATATGGGGTTCTATAGGGTTCTATGGGGTCTATGGGGTCTATGGGGTTTATGGCGTTATATGGGGTTCTATGGGGTCTATGGGGTCTATGGGGTTATATGGGGTTATATAGGGTTATATGGGGTTTATGGGGTTACATGGGGTTCTATGGGGTTACATGGGGTTCTATGGGGTTCTATGGGGCTCTATAGGGTTATATGGGATTATATGGGGTTCTCTGGGGCTCTATAGGGTTCTATGGGGTTCTATGGGTTCTATGGGTTCTATGGGGTTCTATGGGGTTCTATGGGGTCTATGGGGTCTATGGGGTTCTATGGGGTTCTATAGGGTTCTATGGGGGTCTATGGGGTCTATGGGGCTCTATAGGGTTCTATGGGGTTCTATGGGGCTCTATAGGGTTCTATGGGGTCTATGGGGTTCTATGGGGTCTATGGGGTTATATGGGATTCTATGGGGTTCTATGGGGTCTATGGGGTTTATGGGGTTATATGGGGTTCTATGGGTTTCTATGGGGCTCTATAGGGCTCTATGGGTTCTATGGGGTTCTATGGGTTCTATGGGGTTCTATGGGTTTCTATGGGGTTCTATGGGGTTCTATAGGGTTCTATGGGGTTACATGGGATTATATGGGGTTCTATGGGGTTCTATGGGGTCTATGGGGTTCTATGGGTTCTATGGGGTTCTAAAGGGGTTTATGGGGTTTACGGGGTTCAATGGGTTTATATGGGGTTCTATGGGTTCTATGGGGCTCTATAGGGTTCTATAAGGTTCTATGGGGTTCTATGGGGTTTATGGGGTTCTATGGGGTTCTATGGGTTCTATGGGGTTCTATGGGGTTATATGAAGTTCTATGGGGCTCTATAGGGTTCTATGGGGTCTATGGGGTTCTATGGGGCTCTATGGGGTTCTATGGGGTCTATGGGGTTCTATGGGGTTATATGGGGTTCTATGGGTTCTATGGGGTTTATGGGTTCTATGGGGTCTATGGGGTTCTATGGGGTTCTATGGGGCTCTATAGGGTTCTATGGGGTTTATGGGGTTCTATGGGGTTTATGGGGCTCCATAGGGTTCTATGGGGTTCTATAGGGTTCTATGGGGTTCTATGGGGTTCTATAGGGGTTCTATGGGGTTCTATGGGGTCTATGGGGTCTATGGGGTCCTCACCCACGACTCTGAGCTTTGCTTCAGCCTCGGCCGCATCCAATGGGGTCGATGCCCGGCACTGGAACGTCCCCTCGTCCCCATAGTCCACGTTGGAAACCGTCAGCGTCCCCCCGGCCACCGAGTAGCTGTGGGGCAGCAGGAGGGTCTGTGCCCCATAGCTGCCCCATATCCGCCCCATAGAGCCCCCTTCCCGCCCCATAGCTGCCCCATAGAGCCCCATAACTGCCCCATAGAGACCGATATCCCCCCCTCCTGCCCCATAGAGCCCCATA
>NW_015440427.1:0-1099 GCF_001577835.2 Coturnix japonica | reverse complement strand
GGGGGTCCCATATAGGGGGGTGGTCCCATATAGGGGGGTGGTCCCCATATAGGGTGGTGGTCCCACATAGGGGGGGGGTCCCATATTGGGGGGGGTCCCATATAGGGTGGGGATCCCATATAGGGTCCCATATAGAGGGGGGGTCCCATATGGGGGGGGGTCCCATATAGGGTGGGGGTCCCCATATAGGGGCTGTTATAGGATCTGGGGTCCCCATATAGGGGCTGTTATAGGATCTGGGGTCCCATATAGGGGGGGGTCCCATATAGGGTCCCATATTGGGTGGGGGTCCCATATAGGGTGGGGGTCCCATATTGGGGTGGGGGTCCCATATTGGGGGGGTCCCCATATAGGGTCCCATATAGGGTGGTGGTCCCACATTGGGGTAGGGGTCCCATATAGGGTGGGGTTCCCATATAGGGTCCCATATAGGGTGGGGGTCCCACATTGGGGGGGGTCCCCTTATGGGGGGGGTCCCATATTGGGGTGGTGGTCCCATATAGGGTGGGGGTCCCATATAGGGTGGGGGTCCCATATTGGGGTGGTGGTCTCATATAGGGGGGGTCCCATATAGGGGGGTCCCATATTGACACAACCCCCCCCTCTTTATTAGGGGAGGGGTCCCCTTATGGGGGGGGTTCCCATATAGGAGGGTGGTCCCATATTGGGGTGGGGGTCCCATATTGGGGTGGGGGTTCCATATAGGGGGGGTCCCATATTGACACACCCCCCCCTCTTTATTGGGGGGGGGTCCCCTTATGGGGGGGGTTCCCATATAGGGGGGATCCCATATAGGGTCCCATATAGGGGGGGGGTCCCATATAGGGGGGATCCCATATAGGGGTCCCATATAGGGGCTGTTATAGGATCTGGGGTCCCATATAGGGGCTGTTATAGGATCTGGGGTCCCCATATAGGGGGGGTCCCATATAGGGTGGGGGTCCCACATAGGGTCCCATATAGGGTGGTGGTCCCATATAGGATGGGGGTCCCACATAGGGGGGGATCCCGTATAGGGTCCCATATAGGGGGGGGTCCCATATAGGGGGGGTTCCCATATAGGGTCCCATATAGGGGGGATCCCATATAGGGTCCCATA
>NW_015440426.1:3041-8833 GCF_001577835.2 Coturnix japonica | reverse complement strand
ACACAGACAAAACCCCAAAAAAAAAAAAAAAAAAAAAAAAAAAAAAGGGGGGGAAAAAAAAAAAAGAAAAAGGAAGATTTTTTTTTTTTCCAATAGAAGGGACTCAATAGAGGAAAACCCAAATAGGACCCATAGACCCACAGAAGACCCCCATTAAGAAGACCCAATTAAGAGACCCATAAGGAGAACCACATAGAGACGCCATAGAGAACCGCATAGAGATTTCCCATAGAGACCCATAGAGACCATAAGACAGACGCCATAAGAGCCCCATAGAGAACGCCATAGAAATCCATAGAGACCCCATAGAGACCCATAGAGACCCATAGGGACTCCTAGAGCCCCATAGGGACCCCATAGAGAACCCATAAGAGACCCTAGAGACCCACCAGAGACCCATAGAGACCGCAAGAGATCCATAAGACCCCATAGAGACCCTAGAGACCCATAAGGGACCCATAAGCGCCATAGGGAACCCGATAGATGACCCATAGAGACCCATAGAGAACCCTAGGGACCCATAGAGACCCCATGGGAGAACATAGAGACGCCCAATGGAACCCATAGAGACACACTGGCCCCATAGCGACCCAGTAGAGACCCCATGGGGCAGCTATGGGGTCTCTGTGGGTCTCTAATAGATCTCAATGGACTCATATGGAACCCTATGGGGTCTCTATGGGGCAGGTAATTGGGGCAGTTATAGGGTATTCTCTGGGGTCTTCTATGGGGCAGCGTATGGGTTCTCTAAGGGTCTCTATGGGTCTCAATGGATCTTCACATGGGTCTCAATGGAACCCTATGGAGTCCTCTATGGGGTCCTCTATGGGGTCTCTATGGGTCTCTATGGGGCAGCTATGGGTCTTCTATGGGGCAGCTATGGGCAGCTGTGGGGTCTCTATGGGGTCCTCTATGGGCAGCTAGTGGGGTCTCCTATGGGGTCTCTATGGGGCAAGCTGTGGGGTCTCTATGGGTCTGCTATGGGGCAGCTATGGGGTTCCTCTATGGGGTCTCTATCGGGGCAGCTATGGGGCCAGGCTTATTGGGGTCTCTATGGGGTTCTCTATTGGGTCCAGCTATGGGGTCTCTATGGGTCTCTACTGGGGGCAGCTATTTAGGGTCTCTTTGTGTCTCTATGGGGGCAGCTATGAGGTGTCTATGGGGCAGCTATGGGGGGCAAGCTATGGGGTCCTCTATGTTGGGTCTCTATTGGGGCATGTACCCACTGAGGAGTCATAGACTGCTGCTTATTGGTTGAACAGTGTCCCCTATGGGGTCTCTATGGGGCAGCTATGGGGCAGTTTATAAAGGTACCTATGGGGTATCTATAGGGCAGCTGTGGGGGTCTCTATGGGCAGCTATGGGTCTCAATGGATTCAATGGAACTCTATGGAACCCTATGCGGGGTCTCTATGGGGCAGCTTATGGGGTCTCTATGGGGTCTCTATGGGGCAGCTATGGGTCTCTATGGGGTCTCTATTGGGGCAGCTCATGGGTGTCTCTATGGGGCAGCTATGGGGTCTCTATGGGGCAGCTATGGGGTCTCTATAGGGGTCTCTATGGGGGCAGCTATGGGGTCCTCTCCTGGGGCAGCTATGGGGTCTCTTATGGGGTGTCTATGGGTCTCTATGGGGTCTCTATGGAAGTCTCTATGGGGCAGCTATGGGTCTGCTATGGGGTATCTATACGGGCAGCCCTATGGGGGGTCTCTAATTGGGGTCTCTAGGGGTCCAGCTGTGGTGTCTCTAATGGGGTCTCTATGGGGCAGTGCTATGAGAGGGGGCAAGCTATGGGGTCTCCGTATGGGGCAGCTATGGGGTCCTCTATGGGTCTCACCTTCTCGCTGTGTCGGACCAGCAGTGGCACGTTTGCCCGACCGTCCTTCAGTAACAAAGATAGGCCGCCCTGAGCAATTCTATGGGGCTGCAGTGAGGAGAACGCGCCGTGGGGAAGCCAGGTCCAAGGGGGGGAAAGATGTGGGGCCTGGGGTCTATTGGGGCTGGAATGGGGGCTATGGGTGGGGGGGTTCTGAGACCGTGGGCTGGGGTGTATGGGGGTCTGAGATTGTGGGGCTGGATGTGGGGCTATGGGGTGGGAGGGGGTTGATGTGGGCTGGAATGGGGCTGGGGGGGCTGAGATGTGGGGCTGGGGTCTATGGGGCTGGATGTGGTGCTATGGGGTGGCGAGGGGGTTTGAAATGTGGGGCTATGGGGCTGGGGGGGCAGAGATTGGGGGCTAGGGTGTGGGGCTGGGGGTTATGGGGGTTGTGGGATGTGGGGCTTGGAATGTGGGGCTATGGGGCGGGAGGGGGTTTGATTGTGGGCTATGGGCTGGGGGGACAGGGAATGTGGGGCTATGGGGTTTTGGGGGTGGCTGAGATGTGGGGCTGGGGTCTATGGGGCTGGATGTGGGGCTAATGGGGGGGCTGAGATGTGGGGCCTGGATGCTTGGGGCTAAATGGGTGGGAGGGGGTTTGATGTGGGGCTATGGGGCTTGGGGGGGCAACAGATGTGGGGCTGGGGGGATGTGGGCTGGATATGAGGGGCTATGGGGCTGGGGTGGAAGAGCATGTGGGGCTGGAGGATGTGGGGCTATGGGGCGGGAGGGGTTTGGATAAGTGGGGCTTAATGGGGCTGGGGGGGCTGAGATTGGGGCTGGAGGTAACTGGGGTCTGGGATGTGGGGCTGGGTCTATGGGGCTGGGGATTGTGTGGGCTGGATGTGGGGGGCTGGGGATGTGGGCTTGGGGCCTGGGGGGTCTGGGATGTGGGGCTGGGGGTTATGGGCGCCGCTGTGGGCTCGGCCCCATAAGAAGGTGCTATGGGGCGCGTGGTGAAGCGCAGCATTGTGGAGCATATAGGTCAGAGCTAATGGGAACGAGCCTCATAAGGGTCAGAGCTAATGGGTGCAGAGCTATGGGCAGACGCTAAAGAGAGGATCTATGGGCAGAGGCTTAAGGGCAGAGCTATGGGGCCCCGAGCTATGGGCAGAGCCTATAGGAAGATCTATGGGGCAGAGCTAATGGGGAGGATCTATGGGGCAGAGCTATAGGGCAGAGGTATAGGGAGGAATCTATGGGCAGAGCTATGGGGCAGAGCTATAGGGCAAGGTCATAAAGGGAGGATCTAGGGCAGAGCTATAGGGCAAGGTATAGGGCAGAGCTATAGGGAGGATCTATGGGCAGACGCTAATGGGGCCAGAGTCTAAATCGGCAGAGTAATGGGGCAGAGCTAAGGGCCGAGGTATAGGGAGGAATCTATGGGGCAGAGCTATGGGGCAGAGCTATAGGGCAGAGGTATAAGGGAGAGTGAGGCAAGCTATGGGCAGAGGTATAGGGCAGAGCTATAGGGCAGAGCTATAGGGAGGATCTATGGGGCCAGAGCTATAGGGCAGAGAATGTGGGCAGAGCAAATAGGGAGGATCTTATGGGGCAGATTCTATAGGGCAGAGCTATAGGGCAGAGGTGTAGGGAGGATCTATGGGGCAGAGCTATAGAGCAGAGGTATAGGGAGGATCTATAGGGAAGATATATGGGTCAGAGCTATAGGGCAGAGGTATAGGGAGGATCTATGGGGCAGAGCTATGGGGCAGAGGTATAGGGCAGAGCTATAGGGCAGAGGTATAGGGAGGATCTATGGGGCAGAGCTATGGGGCAGAGTTATAGGGAGGATCTATGGGGCAGAGCTATAGGGAGGATCAATGGGGCAGAGCTATAGGGAGGATCAATGGGGCAGAGGTATAGGGAGGATCTATGGGGCAGAGCTATAGGGAGGATCTATGGGGCAGAGCTATAGGGAGGATCTATGGGGCAGAGCTATAGGGAGGATCAATGGGGCAGAGCTATAGGAAGGATCTATGGGGCAGAGTTGTGGGGCCGAGCTGTGGGGCAGCCCTTTATGTCCCCTATGGGGTCACTCATTAACGCGCCCCACGCGGATCAATGGGCAGCGCCGCCCCCTTCGTGTGGGGCAGGGGCCACAACGTGCCCCATAGATCACGTGGGGACGGGGCAGAGTCCCGCCGTGCCCCATAGATCTCAAGGTGTGGGGCAGGATCCATCTCTGTGCCCCATAGATCTCAGGGTGTGGGGCAGGATCCCACTGTGCCCCATAGAAAGCCACGCTATGGGGCAGCACCTCACTGTGCTCCATAGAAGGCCACGCTATGGGGCAGAACCCACCGTGCCCCATATAAAGCCACGCTATGGGGCAGAACCCACCCCCAGTGCCCCATAGAAGGCCACGCTATGGGGCAGAACCTCACTGTGCCCCATAGAAGGCCACGCTATGGGGCANGTGCCCCATAGAAGGCCACGCTATGGGGCAGAACCCACTGTGCCCCATAGAAGGCCACGCTATGGGGCACAACCCCACCGTGCCCCATATAAAGCCACGCTATGGGGCAGAACCCAACCCCAGTGCCCCATAGAAGGCCACGCTATGGGGCAGAACCCACCGTGCCCCATATAAAGCCATGCTATGGGGCAGAACCCACCGTGCCCCATAGACGGCCACGCTATGGGGCAGAACCCACCGTGCCCCATAGAAGGCCACGCTATGGGGCAGAACCCACCGTGCCCCATAGAAGGCCTCGCTATGGGGCAGAACCCACCCCCAGTACCCCATATAATGCCATGCTATGGGGCAGAACCCCACCGTGCCCCATAGAAGGCCACGCTATGGGGCAGAACCTCACTGTGCCCCATAGAAGGCCATGCTATGGGGCAGAACCCACCGTGCCCCATAGAAAGCCATGCTATGGGGCAGAACCCACCCCCCAGTGCCCCATAGAAGGCCACGCTATGGGGCAGAACCCACTGTGCCCCATAGAAGGCCACGCTATGGGGCAGAACCCACCCCCAGTGCCCCATAGAAGGCCACGCTATGGGGCAGAACCCCACTGTGCCCCATATAAAGCCACGCTATGGGGCAGAACCCAACCCCAGTGCCCCATATAATGCCATGCTATGGGGCAGAACCCACCGTGCCCCATAGAAGGCCACGCTATGGGGCAGAACCCACCGTGCCCCATAGAAGGCCACGCTATGGGGCAGAGCCCCCCCGTGCCCCACAAGTGATCACAACCACGACTGCTCACTACCAACACTACTTTATTGAAGGCGGCGCCATCTATGGGGCAGATCTATGGGGCAGAGCTATGGGGCAGAGCTATGGGGCAGATCTATGGGCAGAGCCATCTATGGGGAAGAGCTATGGGGCAGAGCCATCTATGGGGCAGATCTATGGGGCAGAGCCATCTATGGGTCAGAGTTATCTATGGGTCAGAGCTATAGGGCAGAGCCATCTATGGGTCAGCCCCATAGGGAAGAGCCATCTATGGGGCAGATCTATGGGGCCGATCTATGGGGCAGCACCATCTATGGGGCAGGTCTATGGGGCAGAGTCACCTATGGGGCAGATCTATGGGGCAGAGCCATCTATGGGTCAGCCCCATAGGGAAGAACCATCTATGGGGCAGAGCTATGGGGCAGAGCCATCTATGGGGCAGACCTATGGGGCAGCGCCATCTATGGGGCAGATCTATGGGTCAGAGCCATCTATGGGGCAGATCTATGGGGCAGAGCCATCTACGGGTCAGAGCTATGGGGCAGATCTATGGGGCAGATCTATGGGGCAGACCTATGGGTCAGACCTATGGGTCAGATCTATGAGGCAGAGCCATCTATGGGGCAGCTCTATGGGTCAGATCTATGGGTCAGATCTATGGGGCAGCGCCATCTATGGGTCAGATCTATGGGGCAGCGCCATCTATGGGGCAGCTCTATGGGTCAGA
>NW_015440426.1:0-1177 GCF_001577835.2 Coturnix japonica | reverse complement strand
GGGGCAGGGAACGACATCTATGGGGCAGGGAAAGACAACTATGGGGCAGGGAACCACATCTATGGGGCAGGGAAAGGGACTTATGGGGCAGGGAACGACATCTATGGGGCGGGGAAAGGGACAGGGAACCACATCTATGGGGCAGGGAGAGTTATGGGGCAGGGAAATAGTTATGGGGCAGAAAGAAGCACTTGTGGGGCAGGGAACCACATCTATGGGGCAGGGAACCACATCTATGGGGCAGGGAGAAGCACTTATGGGGCAGGGAAAGACATCTATGGGGCAGGGAAATAGTTATGGGGCAGGGAGAGGCACTTATGGGGCAGGGAACCACATCTATGGGGCAGGGAAAGACATCTATGGGGCAGGGAAATAGTTATGGGGCAGAAAGAAGCACTTGTGGGGCAGGGAACCACATCTATGGGGCAGGGAGAAGCACTTATGGGGCAGGGAAAGAGACTTATGGGGCAGGGTAAGAGAGTTATGGGGCAGGGAAAGGCACTTATGGGGCTGAGAGTGGCACTTATGGGGCAGGGAACAGCACTTATGGGGCAGGGAACCACATCTATGGGGCAGGGAAAGGGACTTATGGGGCAGGGAACGACATCTATGGGGCAGAAAACACCACTTATGGGGCAGAGAGAGGCACTTATGGGGCAGAGAGAGGCACACATGGGGCAGGGAACTGGTTATGGGGCAGGGAACAACATCTATGGGGCAGGGAACTACATCTATGGGGCAGGGAAATAGTTATGGGGCAGGGAGACACACTTATGGGGCAGGGAAAGGGACTTATGGGGCAGGGAAAGACATCTATGGGGCAGGGAAATAGTTATGGGGCAGGGAGAGGCACTTATGGGGCAGGGAACAACATCTGTGGAGCAGGGAAAGGGACTTATGGGGCAGGGAGAAGCACTTATGGGGCAGGGAAAGACACTTATGGGGCAGGGAACCACATCTGTGGGGCAGGGAACGACATCTATGGGGCAGGGAAAGACAACTATGGGGCAGGGAACCACATCTATGGGGCAGGGAAAGGCACTTATGGGGCAGGGAAAGACATCTAGGGGGCAGGGAACCTATGGGGTCTCTATGGGGTCTCAATGGAACCCAGTGGAACCCAATGGGTCCCTATGGGGTCTCTATGGGGTCATTATAGGGTCTCTATGGGGCAGCT
>NW_015440425.1:0-8849 GCF_001577835.2 Coturnix japonica | reverse complement strand
AGCCCCATATCCAGCCCCATATCCCTATACCCCCCCCCAGCCCCATAGCGCTACGTGAGCCATGGGCGGATGCAGCGCTCGTAGACCCCGCGGTGGTTGTGCCACCCCGTGTGCCCCACACCCGGCACCACGCAGCCCCACAGCGCCCCACGGCCGTCCAAAGTCTTCAGCCCAAACGTGTCGGCCAGGTAAACCTGGGGAAACAATGGGGAACCCCATAGGAAACCCTATAAGGAAACCCTATAAGGACCCATAAAGGGACCCCATAGGGAATTAAAGGGGAAACCCCATAAGGAGACCCCATAGGAAACCCCATAAGGAGACCCCATAAGGAAACCCCATAGGGAGCCCAAAGGGGAGACCCCATAGGAAACCCCATAGGGACCCCATAGGGAGACCCCATAAGGAGACCCCAATGGGACCCCCATAAGGAAACCCCATAGGGACCCCATAAGGAAATCCCATAGAGACCACATAAGGAGACCCCAATGGGACCCCATAAGGAGACTCCATAGGGACCCATAAGGAGACCCCATAGGGACCCCATAAGGAAATCCCATAGGAAACCCCATAAGGAAACCACATAGGGACCCCATAAGGAGACCACATAGGGACCCCACAAGGAGACTCCATAAGGAGACCCCATAGGAACCCCCATAGGAAACCCCATAAGGAGACTCCAATGGAGACCCCAATCCCAATGGAGACCCCAACCCCAATAACGGGACCCCAATACCCCAATGGAGACCCCAAAACCCCAATACAGACCCCAATGGAGACCCCAATCCCAATGCAGACCCCAATACAGACCCCAATGGAGACCCCAATCCCAATGCAGACCCCAATACCCCAATGGAGACCCCAATCCCAAGCCAGACCCCAATACCCCAATGCAGACCCCAATACCCCAATGGAGACCCCAATACCCCAATGGAGACCCCAATGGAGACCCCAATCCCAATGCAGACCCCAATACCCCAATGCAGACCCCAATGGAGACCCCAATACCCCAATGGAGACCCCAATACCCCAATGGGGGGACCCCAATACCCCAATGGAGACCCCAATACCCCAATACAGACCCCAATACCCCAATACAGACCCCAATGGAGACCCCAATCCCAATGCAGACCCCAATACCCCAATAGAGACCCCAATACCCCAATGCAGACCCCAATGCCGACCCTATTAGAGACCCCAACCCCACTGTGGGGTCCCGTTATTTATGGGGTGTGATGGGGGTCCCGTTATTATGGGGTGGGATGGGGGTCCCGTTGTTATGGGGTGGGATGGGGGTCCCGTTATTTATGGGGCGGGATGGGGGTCCCGTTGTTATGGGGCGGGATGGGGGTCCCGTTATTTATGGGGCGGGATGGGGGTCCCGTCATTTATGGGGCGGGATGGGGGTCCCGTCGTTTATGGGGTGGGATGGGGGTCCCGTTGTTATGGGGTGGGGGTCCCGTCGGTTATGGGGTGGGGGTCCCGTTATTTATGGGGTGGTTTGTGGCTCTTTTGGGGTCACTCACCTGCTGGGATCTCATGTCCTGCACCGTCTCGTTGGCATCATAGAACCCAAAAAGGCTGTGGGGGGGGGGAGACGTTTTGGGGTCATTTAGGGCCTTTTTGGGATCGTTTTTGGGGTCATTTAGGGCCATTTTAGGGCCCTTTGGGGCCACTTTCCATTATTAGGGTCATTTTCAATCATTTTAGGGTCATTTTGGGGCCATATTTAGGGCCATTTGGGGCCATTTTGGGTCATTGAAGCCCATTTAGGACAATTTTGGGGCCATTTGGGGCCATTGGAACCCATATGGGGCCATTTCTGGGATCATTTGGGGCCATTTTGAGCCTATTTAGGGCCATTTTGGGGCCATTGAAGCCCATTTGAGCCCATTTAGGGCCATTTTGGGGCTATTTGAGCCCATTTAGGGCCCTTTTGGGGCCATTTAGGGCCATTTTGGGGCTATTTGAGCCCATTTAGGACCATTTTGGGGCCATTTAGGGCCATTTTGGGGCTATCTGAACCCATTTAGGGCCCTTTTGGGGCCATTTAGGGCCATTTGGGGGCTATTTGAGCCCATTTAGGGCCATTATGCGGCCATTTTAGGGCCATTTTGGGGCCATTTTAGGGCCATTTTGGGGCCATTTTGGGGCTATTTGAGCCCATTTAGGGCCCTTTTGGGGCCATTTAGGGCCATTTTGGGGCTATTTGAGCCCATTTAGGGCCATTTTGGGGCTATTTGAGCCCATTTAGGGCCATTTTGGGGCTATCTGAACCCATTTAGGGCCCTTTTGGGGCCATTTAGGGCCCTTTTGGGGCTTATTGAGCCCATTTAGGACCATTTTGGGGCCATTTAGGGCCATTTTGGGGCTATCTGAGCCCATTTAGGGCCCTTTTGGGGCCATTTAGGGCCATTTAGGGGGTATTTGAGCCCATTTAGGGCCCTTTTGGGGCCATTTAGGGCCATTTTGGGGCTATTTGAGCCCACTTAGGGCCATTTTGGGGTCATTTAGGGCCATTTTGGGGCTATTTGAGCCCATTTAGGGCCCTTTTGGGGCCATTTAGGACCATTTTGGGGCTATTTGAGCCCATTTGGGGCCATTTTGGGGCTATTTGAGCCCATTTATGGCCATTTTGGGGCTATTTGAGCCCATTTAGGGCCCTTTTGGGGCCATTTTAGGGCCATTTTGGGGCCATTTAGGGCCGTTTTGGGGTCACACACCTGGACTGCCATGGGGTGATGACGCCGTCGTCGGGGCCCCCGATGAGGACGAGGTTCCGGATGCGCAGCAGGTTCTGCTTCCAGGCTATGGGGTGGCAATGGGGTCCTATAGGGTCCAGAGAGCCTACAAGGCCCTACAGGACCCTATGGGACCGTACAGGACCCTATGGGACCCTACAGAACTCTATGAGACCCTATGGGACCGTACAGGACCCTATGGGACCATACAGAGCCCTATGGGACCCTATGGGGCCCTACAGGACCCTATGGGACCGTACAGGACCCTATGGGACCCTACAGAGCCCTATGGGACCCTATGGGGCCCTACAGGACCCTATGGGACCCTACAGAGCCCTATGGGACCCTACAGAACTCTATGAGACCCTATGGGGCCCTACAGGACCTTATAGGGCCCTACAGGACCCTATGGGACCGTACAGAGCCCTATGGGACCCTATGAGGCCCTACAGGACCTTATAGGGCCCTACAGAGCCCTACAGGCCCTATGGAGCTCTATGGGGTTCTATGGGGCCCTACAGAGCCCTATGGGATTCTATGGGGCCCTACAGAGCCCTATGGGACCCTATGGGGTCTCTATGGGGCAGCTATAGAGTCCCTATGGGGCAGCTATAGGGCAGCTATGGGATCTCTATGGGGTGGCTATGGGGCAGCTACAGGGTCTCTATGGGGTCCCTATGGGGCAGCTATGAGGTCTCTATGGGGTCTCTATGGGGCTGCTATGAGGTCCCTATGGGGCAGCTATGGGATCTCTATGGGGTCGCTATGGGGTCTCTATGGGGCAGCTTTGGGGTTTCTATGGGGCATCTATGGGGTCCCTATGGGGCAGCTAGGGGGTCCCTATGGGGCAGCTAGGGGGTCCCTATGGGGCAGCTAGGGGGTCCCTATGGGGCAGCTATGGGGTCCCTATGGGGCAGCTATGGAGTCCCTATGGGGCCGCTATGGGGTCTCTATGGGACAGCTATGGGGCCTCTATGGGGTCTCTATGGGGTCCCTATGGGGCATCTATGGGGTCCCTATGGGGCAGCTATGGGGCTCACCCGATGCATTGGGGTGCAGGCGCTCGTCATTCAGTGGGGCCAGGAAGTCGCTGCTGTTGAGGTACAGATCCCGATGATGTGGGTCTGGGGGGGGGGAAACCCCAAATCAGCCCCACAGCTGCTCCCTACAACCCCACTATGGGGCTGGGGGGCCGCTGTGATGCTATGGGGTCACAGGGTGGGATTTGGGGGTCCCATATCCCCCCATATCCCCGCAATAACCCCATATCCCCCATATCTCCCATACAACCCATATCCCCATATACCATATCCACCATACAACATATCTCCCATATAAACCATATAGCCCATAAAACCCCATATCCCTATCTTATATACCATATTCCCCCCATATAACCCCATTCCCCCCATATCTGCCCCCATATCCCCCCCATATAACCCCATATCCCCCCGTATCTGCCCACATATCCCCCCTATAATCATATCTTACCCCCAGATCTGCCCCATATAACCCATATAAACCCCATATAACCCTATATATCCCCTATAAATCCCCTATACCCACCATTCCAGTAGTTGCAGATGAACACCCCCATATAACCCCCCATATCCCCCACCACATATAACCCCATATAAACCCCATATAACCCCATGTCTCCTATATAGCCCCATATTAACCCTATATAACCCATATAACCCCATATAACCCTATATAACCCCATATAACCCCATTTTATAACCCCATATTAACCCATATACCCCATATAACCCCCATATCCCCCCCCATATCTCCCCATTATCCCCCCAGTATCCCCCCATATAACCCTATATATCCCCTATATAACCCCATATAATCTTATATATCCCCCATAAATCCCCTATAACCCACCGTTCCAGTAGTTGCAGATGGACACCCCATAATAACCCCCCCATGTCCCCCATATAACCCCAATCCCCCCCATAATAACCCCATATCCCCCCTATATACCCCCATATAACCCCATATAACCCTATATCTCCCCTATAACCCACCGTTCCAGTAGTTGCAGATGGACACCCCCATATAACCCCTCCATATAACCCCATATACCCCCATATCCCCCCATATCTCCCCATATCCCCCCATTAACCCCATATACCCATAAACCCATTATAACCCCATATAACCCCCATATAACCTCATAAATCCCCTATAACCCACTGTTCCAGTAGTTGCAGATGGACACCCCCATATAATCCCCCCATATAACCCCATATAACCCCATATCCCCACCCATATAACCCCATATCCCCCCATATAACCCTATATAAACCCTATATAAACCCTATAACCCACCGTTCCAGTAGTTGCAGATGGACACCCCCTGTCCGATCGCCGTGTAGCACAGTCTGTACAGGTTGGATTTCATGTGACGGGGGAACAACCAGCGCAAGTACTGAGTGTCTGTGATAATAGGGGAAATGACCCAAAATACCCCAAAATTACCCCAAAAACACCCCAAAATGACCCAAAATGGCCCAAAAACACCCCAGAATGACCCAAAATGGCCCTAAACCACCCCAAAATGAACCCAAATGACCCCAAACCAACCAAAATAACCCCAAAATACCCCCAATATGACCCCAAAAACACCCCAAAATGACCCCAAAACCCCCCAAAAACACCCCAAAATGAACCCAAATGACCCAAAACCAGCCCAAAATGATCCAAAAACAGCCCAAAATGACCCAAAACCACCCTAAAATGACCCAAAAAGAGCCCCAAAATGACTCCAAAACACCCCAAAACTGCCCTAAAACACCCCAAATGACCCCAAAACACCCCAAAATGACCCCAAAACACAGAAAAATGACCCCAAAACACCCCAAAATGGCCTGGAAACACCCCAAAATGACCCAAGAACACCTTAAAATGGCCCCAAAACACCCCAAAATGGCACAAAATGACCCCAAAACACCCCAAAATGACCCAAAAGCAGCCCTAAAATGACACCAAATGACCCCAAAACACCCTAAAATGACCCCAAGTGACACAAACCCACCTTAAAATGGCCCAAAAACAGCCCAAAATGACCCAAAACACACAAAAAACACCCCAAAATGACCCAAAACCAGCCTCAAAATGACCCCAAATGACCCAAAACACCCTAAAAACACCCCAAAATGACCCCAAATCACCCAAAAACACCCTAAAATGACCCCAAAACAGCCCAAAATGACCTAAAATACCCCAAAACGACCCCAAATGGCCCCCAAAACAGCCCCAAATAACCTAAAAATACCTTAAAATGACCCCAAAACACCCCAAAAACATCCTAAAATAATCCAAAAACAGACTAAAATGACCCAAAAACACCCCAAAATGGCCCCAAAACACCCCAAAATGACCCAAAACACACAAAAATGACCCAAAAACACCCCAAAATGACCCCAAATGACCCAAAAATACTCCAAAATGGCCCAAAAACAGCCCAAAATGACCCCCAAATGACCCAAAACACCCTAAAAACACCCCAAAATGACCCCAAAACACCCCAAAACACCCCAAAATGACCCCAAATGGCCCCAAAATGGCTCAAAATGGCCCCAAAACCAGCCCAAAATGACCCAGAACACCCCAAAATGAACAGAAAATACCCCAAAATGGCCCGAAAACACCCCAAAATGACTTAAAACACACAAAAAACACCCCAAAATGACCCTAAAATACCCCCAAAATGACTCCAAAACTCCCCCCAAATGACCCCAAAACACCTTAAAATGATCCAAAACACCCCAAAATGACCCCAAAACACACCAGGAACCCACAGACCCCAAAACAGCCCCAAATGGCCCCAAAACCCCCCTGGACCCCCACATTGCCCCTCCCCAGCACCCCTTTATCTGCCCCCCCATATTTACCCCCCCTCCGGCGAGGTATAGTTGGGGCCGCTATGGGGCTTCCAACTGTGCTGATGGGAGGTATATGGGGCGGCTATGGGGCTCAGCTGTGCTATGGGGAGGTATATGGGGCCACTATGGGGCTCAGCTGTGCTATGGGGAGGTATATGGGGCTGCTATGGGGCTCAGCTGTGCTATGGGGAGGTAATATGGGGCGGCTATGGGGCTCAGCTGTGTATTCGGGGAGGTATATGGGTGGCGGCTATGGGGCTCCAGGCTTGTGCTACTGGGGAGGTATATGGGGGGGCTATGGGGGCTCAGCTGTGTAGGGGCGGGTATTCATGAAGCTTATTGGGGGCGCTATGGGGCTCAAGCATGTGCTATGGGGCGGTATATGAAGCTCTATGGGGCCGCTATGGGGCTCAGCTGTGCTATGGGGCGGTATATGAAGCTCTATGGGGCTCAGCTGTGCTATGGGGCTCAGCTGTGCTATGGGGAGGTATATGGGGCCGCTATGGGGCGCTATGGGGCCGCTATGGGGCCGGTATTTTGAACCCCCCCCCCCCTTATTTAGAGTCACCCCGGTACCAACGTGACGGTTCTGGACCTGTTTGATCGCGGTCAGTCACTGAGACCGTTGTGGGTCCAGGTGGAAGGATTCAGAACCGCCGTCCAACCCATCATGGACAATGCAGCTGAGGGGGTCCATCTCATCTGCTATAGCCAGGGTATGGGGTGATATGGGGTGATATCCCCCTATACCCCCCATATAACCCCCATATCCCCCTATATAACCCATATAACCCCATTTTTAACCCCATATCCCCATATCCCCCCATATCCCCCCATATAACCCCATATACCCATATATCCCATATAACTCCCATATAACCCCATATAAAACCCCATATCTCCCCTATAACCCCATATAACCCATATCCCCCCTATATAACCCATATAACCCCAATATAACCCCTATAACCCACATTATAACCCCCATATCCCCCCATTATCCCCCCATAATCCCCCTATCATCCCCCCATATAAACCATATAACCCCATATAACACCCCATATCCCCCCATATAACCCCCGGTATAACCCATAATACCACATATTCTATATACCCCCATATAACCCCATATAACCCCCATATAACCCATATACCCCAATATCCCCCATATAACCCCATATCAAACCCCATATAACCCCATATAACCGCCTTTTCATATAAACCCATTATAACCCCATATAACCCCATATATTCCCCATATTTTCCCCCCATATAACCCCATTTAACCCCATTATATCCATATAAACCCCATATTCCCCCATATAACCCCATTATCCCATTATAACCCCGATATCCCCATATATCCCATATAACCCCATATCCCCCATATAACCCATATCCCCCCATATATCCCCCATATAACCCCATATCCCCCCAATATTAAAACCCCATATCCCCGCATATATCCCATATTAACCCCATTATTCCCCCCTATAACCCCATATTCCGCCCCCGTATAACCCATCATAACCCATATAACCCCATATAATCCTATAGGGGGCCTGATCTGCCGTGCCCTGCTGTGCACCATGGGGCAGCACAACGTGCGCAGCTTCATCTCATTGGCCGCCCCACAGATGGGGCAGTACGGAGGTATCGAAGGGGGGCAAATTAATGGGGGGGGGGGGCAAATAAATGGGGTGGGGGGCAAATATGCGGGGGTAAATTAAAGGAGGGAGGGCTTGGGGGCCAAATAAGGGGTGGGTAATAAAGGGAGGGGTAATAAAAGGAGGGTGGGTGGGGGTAAATGAAGGGGGGTGGGGGTAAGTAAAGGGGGGGCAAAATGGGGGCAGATAATGGGGGAGTAGGCAATTAATGGGGGGGGCCAAATAAATGGGGGGACTTTAAATAAAGGGGGGGTAAATAATGGGGGGGTGGCAAGTAAAAGGGAGGTGGGGTATATAATTGGGGGGGTGGGCAAATAATGGGGGGGTAAATAAAGGGGGGTGGGGGGGCCAAAATAAATAAGGGGGGGCGGAAACAGATAAATGGGTGTGGGGGTAAATAAAGGGTGGCCTGGGGGGGTAAATAAAGGCGGGGGGGCAAATAATGGGCGGGGGCAAATTATATGGCGAGGGGTAAAATTAAGCGGGGGTGGGTGGCAAATAAAGGGAGGTGGGGGGGGCAGATAATTTGGGCGGGGGCAAAGAAAGGG
>NW_015440424.1:3964-8881 GCF_001577835.2 Coturnix japonica | reverse complement strand
GTCACCATGGTTAGTGCCTCCTACTCACGATGTAATGCCCCCCAGTCCCATGTTGGTGGCCTCCCAAAATCACATGTTGGTACCCGCACACGTATGACGGTGGTTCGCACACGCGTGTTTTAATTGCCCCTGTCACATATTTGTGGTGCCTCCCATCACAAGTTAATGCCCCCCACTCACATTATTAATGCCCCCAGTCCCATGTTGGTTGCCCGGCACACGTATGACGCCACATCACACACGCATGTTGGTAACCCACACCCATGTTATTGTCCCAGACATGCGTGTTGGTGCCTCCCATCACATGTTAATGCCCCCCACTCACATGTTAATGCCCCCCAGTCCCATGTTGGTGCCTCCCAATCACATGTTGGTACCCACACACGTATGACGCCATGTCGCACATGCTGAGTGTGTTGGCCTCTTACTCACATATTACTGCCCCCCACTCAACATGTTAACGCCACCTACTCACATTGCTTAATGTGCCCCCAAGTCCCCATGTGGTGCTGGCAACACACATGTTTGGCACCCACACACGGTATGGACCTGCATCACACACGCGTGTTAGTGCCTCCAACTCACATATTCATACCTCCCATCGCATGTTAATGCCTCCCAGTCCCATGTTGATGCCCCCCAGTCCCATGTTGGTGCCTGGCACACACATGTTGGTACCCGCACACGTATGACGCTGCATCGCACACGCGTTGTTGCTACCTCCTATTCACCATATTAATGCTTTCCAAGTCAAATATTGGTGCCTCCCATCCCATGTTAATGCCCCCAGTCCCATGTTAATGCCCCCCAGTCCCATGTTGTGGTGCCTTGTACAACGTATGTTGTTGCTCGCACACGCATGACACCATGTCGCACACGCGTGTTGCAGGTGGCTGCACACGGAGCTGCTGCTGGCGGTGGCACAGAAGCGCTGGCTGTTCATATATGACAACTGCGGGCTGGAGCTCAACTGCATCAAGAGCTGCCAGAACGTGCTGACAATGCAGTTCCTGCACTACCACCTGCTTTGCTGGCCACTGCAGTGAGTCAGATATGGTCGGGAAGAATAATGGATGAGGGGGGCGACACAATATATGGGGGCATTATGGGGGGATATGGGGGTTGGGGGTAATGTGGGTGGCAATATGGGGGGATATGGGGTTGGGGGGTAACTGTTGGGGGGGCAAATATGGGGTGGGGGGGGTAATATGGGGGCAATTATGGGGGGTGGGGGTAATATGGGGGGCATATGGGGGGATATGGGGGTGGGGGGGTAATATGGGGGGCAATATGGGGGGATTATGGGTCGGGGACACAATTAGGGGGACAATATGGGGTATATTGGGGGTGGGACAACAATATGGGGGGGCAATATGGGGGAGGTATGGGGGTGCGGGGTAATATGAGGGGTCAATATGGGGGATATGGGGGGTGGGGGTAATATTGGGGGCAATATGAGGGTGGGCGGGGTTAATATGGGGGGCAATATAGGGGTGTGGGGGGCCAATATTGGGGATATGGGGGTGGGGGTATATGGGGGGATATGGGTGAGCTGGCAAGGTAAATATGGGGGGGGGACATTAGGGGGTTTGGGGTGATAATGGGGGATGGGGATAGGGGGATAATATGGGGGTGATAATACGGGGGGATGGGGATATGGGGGGGGATATGGGATTGGAGATATGGGGGATATGGGATGGGGATTTGGGGGGGAGATGGGATGGGGATATGGGGGGGGGGGTTGGGGATATGGGCGGTTGGATGGGGATATGGGGGGAGATATGGGGTGGGGATAATGGGGGGATGGGGATATGGGGGAAGATATGGGATGGGGATATGGGCGTGGGTTATGGGGGATGGAGATATGGATGGCGGTATTGGGGGGGATATAGGGGAAGATATTGGGGTGGGGATATGGGGGGGATATGGGATGGGGGGATATTGGGGAGGATATGGGGTATGGGGGATGATATTGGGGGGGATGGGGGATAGGGGGGGATAAGAATGGGGGGGAATGGGGATATGGGGGGGGTTGGATGGGGATAGTGGGGGGAGATATTTGGGATGGAGTATGGGGGAGAGATATGGGTGGGGATATGGGGCCGGGAGATATGGGGTGGGGATATTGGGGGAGATTAATGGTGGTGGGATATGGGGGGAGATATGGATGGGGATATGGGGGGAGATATGGGGTGGGATATGGGGAGATATGGGGTGGGGATATGGGGGGAGATATGGGGTGGGGATATGGGGGGAGATATGGGATGGGGATATGGGGGGAGATATGGGTGGGATATGCGGGGAGATTATGGATGGGGATATGGGAGGGTTTATGGGGGCATTATAGGGGGGATATGGGATGGGGATATGGGATGGGATATAAGGGGGAGATATGGTGGTGGGGATATTAAGGGGGGTTATGGGGGCCTATATAGGGGGGATATGGGATGGGGATATGGGATGGGATATGGGGGGAGATATGGGGGGAGATATGGGAATGGGGATATGGGCGGGGGAATATGGGGGGGATATGAGGAGTCAATGACGGTTAATGGTGTCAATTGGGAGGTTCAATGGGTGTCATTGCGGAGTTCAATGGGTGCCAATGGGGAGTCAATGGGAGTCAATGGGTGTCAATGGGAGTCAATGGCAGTCAATGGGTGTCATATAGGAGTACCAATGGCGAGTCAGATGGGTGCCAATGGGAGTCAATGGGAGTCAATGGGTGTCAATGGGAGTCAATGGGAGTCAATGGGTGTCAATGGGAGTCAGTGGGAGTCAATGGGAGTCAATGGGAGTCAATGGGAGTCAATGGGTGTCAATGGGAGTCAATGGGTATCAATGGGAGTCAATGGGTGTCAATGAGCACCCATGGGTGCCAATGGGAGTCAATGGGTGCCCATAGGATCCCATGGGTGCTGATGGGTGCCCATAGGATCCCATAGGTGCCCATAGGAGCCCATAGGTGTCCATAGGAGCCCATAGGTGCCCATAGGTGCCCATAGGAGCCCATATGATCCCATGGGTGCTTGATGGGTGTCCATAGGAGCCTATAGGAGCCCATAGAAGTCAATGGGCACCCATAGGAGCCCCAATGGGCACCCATAGGATCCCATATGATCCCATATGATCCCATGGGTGCTGATGTGAGCCCATAGGATCCCATAGGAGCCCATATGATCCTATAGGATCCCATAGGAGCCCATAGGATCCCATAGGTGCCAATAGGAGCCCATAGGTGCCCATAGGATCCCATAGGAGCCCATAGGAGCCCATATGATCCCATAGGTGCTTATATGATCCCATAGGTGCCCATAGGATCCCATGGGTGCTGATGGGTGCCCATAGGAGCCTATAGGAGCCCATAGAAGTCAATGGGCCCCCATAGGATCCCATATGATCCCATAGGTGCCCATAGGAGCCCATAGAAGTCAATGGGCACCCATAGGATCCCCTATGATCCCCTATGATCCCATGGGTGCTTATGGGTTCCCCCGTTGCCCCCCCAGAACTCGGGGGGTTACCTGCAGGTGCCCATATGATCCCATATGATCCCATATGATCCCATAGGATCCCATAGGATCCCATATGATCCCATAGGACCCCATAGGACCCCATATGATCCCATATGACCCCCTATGATCCCATGGGTGCTTATGGGTTCCCCCGTTGCCCCCCCAGAACTCGGGGGGTTACCTGCAGGTGCCCATAGGATCCCATAGGTGCTCATAGGATCCCATAGGATCCCATAGGTGCCCATAGGATCCCATAGGAGCCCATAGGATCCCATAGGACCCCATAGGATCCCATAGGAGCCCATAGGATTCCATAGAAGTCAATGGACCCCCATAGGAGCCCATAGGTGCCCATAGGATCCCATATGATCCCCTATGATCCCATAGGAGCCCATAGGATCCCATAGGAGCCCATAGGATCCCATAGGAGCCCATAGGTGCCCATGGGCGCCCCATATGATCCCATAGGATCCCATAGGAGCCCATAGGATCCCATGGGTGCTTATGGGTGCCCCCGTTGCCCCCCCAGAACTCGGGGGGTTACCTGCAGTACCTGGACGTGTCCGTGGGGTCGGAGGTGGCGGCCATTTGTACCAGGGGGGGGCGCCCGGCGGCCATGGCCCAGAACCCCAATAGTGGAGTCATACATGTGGGGCACAGCAACGGTATATGGGACCCCCACCCTCATTAATTAATGGGACCCCCACCCTCATTAATTAATGGGACCCCCACCCTAATATGGGATCCCCACCCTCATTATGGGACCCCCACCCTAATTATGGGATGCCACCCTAATTAATGGGACCCCAACAATAATGGGACCCCCACCCTCATTATGGGACCCCCACCCAATAAAGGGACCCCCACCCTAATTATGGGACCCCCACCCTCATTATGGGACCCCCACCCTAATTATGGGACCCCCACCCTCATTATGGGACCCCCACCCTCATTATGGGACCCCATACATATGGGGCACAGCAACGGTATATGGGACCCCCACCCTAATTAATTAATGGGACCCCCACCCTCATTATGGGATACCACCCTAATTATGGGACCCCCCCCTAATTAATGGGATACCACCCTAATTATGGGACCCCCCCCAAATTAATGGGACCCCCCCTAAATAATGGGACCACCCATGTAATGGGACCCCCACCCTAATTATGGGACCCCCACCCTAATTAATGGGACCACCCAAGTAATGGGACCCCCACCCTCATTATGGGACCCCCACCCTCATTATGGGATACCACCCTAATTATGGGACCCCCACCCTCATTATGGGACCCCCACCCTAATTATGGGACCCCCACCCTAATTAATGGGATACCACCCTCATTATGGGACCCCCACCCTAATTAATTAATGGGACCCCCACCCTCATTATGGGACCCCA
>NW_015440424.1:0-3294 GCF_001577835.2 Coturnix japonica | reverse complement strand
GTAATGGGACCCTCACCCTCATTATGGGACCCCCACCCTAATATGGGACCCCCACCCTAATTAATGGGACCCCCACCCTAATTAATTAATGGGACCCCCACCCTAATTAATTAATGGGACCCCCACCCTAATTATGGGACCCCCACCCTAATTAATGGGATACCACCCTAGTTATGGGACCCCCACCCTCATTATGGGACCCCCACCCCAATTATGGGACCCCCACCCTCATTATGGGACCCCAACAATAAAGGGACCCCCACCCCAATTATGGGACCCCCACCCTCATTATGGGACCCCAACAATAAAGGGACCCCCACCCCAATTATGGGACCCCCACCGTAATTATGGGATCACCCCAAATAATGGGACCCCCACCGTAATTATGGGACCCCAACAATAAAGGGACCCCCACCCCAATTATGGGACCCCCACCCTAATTATGGGACCCCCACCCTCATTATGGGACCCCCACCCTCATTATGGGACCCCCACCCTAATTAATTAATGGGACCCCCACCCTAATTAATGGGACCCCCCCCTAATTATGGGACCCCCACCCTCATTATGGGACCCCCACTTTCATTATGGGACCCCCACCCTCATTATGGGACCCCCACCCTCATTATGGGACCACCACCCTAATTAATGGGACCCCCACCCTCATTATGGGACCCCCTCCTTAATTATGGGACCCCCCCCCAATAAAGGGACCCCACTAAATAATGGGACCCCCCCCCAAATAATGGGATCACCCCCAAATAACGGGACCCCCACCCTCATTATGGGACCCCCACCCTCATTATGGGACCCCCACCCTATAAAGGGACCCCCACCCTAATTAATGGGATACCACCCTCATTATGGGACCCCCACCCTAATTATGGGACCCCCATCCTAATTATGGGACCCCCACCCTAATTATGGGACCCCCACCCTCATTATGGGACCCCCACCCAATAAAGGGACCCCCACCCTCATTATGGGACCCCCACCTAAACAATGGGACCATCCATGTAATGGGACCCCCCAACAAAATAATGGAACCCCCACCCTAATTATGGGACCCCCACCCTAATTATGGGAATAACAACCCCCTATATAACCCCCTCCCATATACCCCCCCATATATAACCACTCCCATATAACCCCCCCATATAACCCCCATATACCCCCCATATAACCCCCATTTACCCCCTTACATACACCCCAATAAACCCCTCCCCCCCAAAGCCCCCCCAACCCCCCCCCACCCCAAATCCCCCCTGTCCCCCCCCCATATTCCCCCCCCACCCCATAACTGCCCCCCACCCATAACTGCCCCCACCCATAACTTGCCACCACCCCATAACTGCCCCCCCACCCCATAACTGCCCCCCCACCCCATAACTGCCCCCCCCCCCCACTAACTGCCCCCACCCCATACTGCCCCCCCAACCCCATAACTGCCCCCACCCATAACTGCCCCCACCCCATAACTGCCCCAACCCATAACTGCCCCCTCAAGGCCCCCCCACCCCATATACTGCCCCCACCCCTATAACTGCCCACACCCCATAATTGCCCCCCACACCCCATAACTGTCCCCACCCCATAATTGCCCCCCACACCCCATAACTGCCCCCCACCCCATAACTGCCCCCCCCACCCCATAACTGCCCCCCACCCCATAAAACGGGCCCCTACCCATAACTGCCCCCACCCCATAATCTGCCCGCCACCCCATAATGGCCACACCCCATAACGCACCCACCCCATAATTGCCCCCCACCCCATAACTGCCCCCCCACCCCATAAATTGCCCCCCACCCCATAACTGCCCCCCCACCCCATAATTGCCCCCCCACCCAGTAACTGCCCACACCCATAATTGCCCCCACACCCATAACTGCCCCCACCCCATAACTGCCCCCCCACCCCATTAACTGCCCCCACCCATGAACTTGCCCCCCCACCCCATAACTGCCCCCACCCCATAACTGCCCCTACCCCATAACTGCCCCCCCACCCCAATAAACTGCCCCCCCACCCCATAACTGCCCCCACCCCATAACTGCCCCCCCACCCCATAACTGCCCCACCCCCATATTCCCCCCACCCCCATAACTGCCACCACCCCATAACTGCCCCCCCACCCCATATTCCTCCCATCCCATAAACTGCCCCACCCAACCCCATTACGGCCCCCACCCATACTGCCCCTACCCGCGTAATTGCCCCCCCACCCCATAAACTGCCCCCTCCACCCCATAAACTACCCCCACCCCATAACTGCCCCACACCATAATTGCCCCCCACCCCATAACTGCCCCCCCCCCCACTCACGTCCGTGGTGGTCGATGCTGATTGTTCCCGCAGCGCCTCCCTTTGAGAGCATGCGAAACTGCAGGGGCTGGGGCTGTTGGGCTCCAGAGAGTCACCGTGTCTGGGGGGGGGTCGCTATTTAGGGGGAGGGGTCCTCATTATGGGGGGGGTCCCCATTATTTTGGGAGGACCCTTTATTGGGGTGGTTCCTTATATTGGGGAAGTCCCATTATTTGTGGGCGTCCCCATTTAATTTTGGGGTCCTATAATTTAGGGTGGGGGTTCCCATATTAGGTGTGGTGGTCCCATTATTTGAGGGGGGTCCCATTATTTTGGGGTGGGTTCCATAATTTGGGGGGGTCCCTTTATTTAGTAGGCGGCCCCATTATTTGAGGGGGGTCCCCTTTATTTAGTGTGATCTCATTTATTTGGGTGGGGGTCCCGATAATTAGGCGTGGGGGGGGGTCCCATTATATTTGGGTGGGGTCTCCGTTTATTGTTGGGGTCCCATAGATTAGGGTGGGGTGGTCCCATTAATTTGGGGGGGTCCCATTAATTTGGGTGGGGTCCCATTGACTTGCGGTGGTCCATTAATTTGGGGGGGGTCCCTTTATTGTTGGGGTCCCATAATGAGGTCGGGATCCCATAAATTACACGTGAGTGGCGGTCCCATAATGAGGGTGGGGGTTCCATTAATTAATGAGGGTGGGGGTCCCATAAATGAGGGTGGGGTCCATAATTAGGGTGGGGGTCCCATTAATTAGAGGTGGGGAGCCCATATTAGGTGGGGGTCCCATTAATTAATTAGGGGTGGGGGTCCCATTAATGAGGTGGGAGGTCCCATAATGAGGGTGGTCCCATTAATTAGGGATGAGGCGTCCCTTTATTGTTGGGTCCCATTAATTAGGATGGGGTCCCATAATTTGGGGGTCGATCCCATTATTCTGGGGGGGTCACCTTACTTAGTGGCGGTCCCTTTATTGGGGGGGG
>NW_015440423.1:7199-8911 GCF_001577835.2 Coturnix japonica | reverse complement strand
GGGGTCCATGGGGATACAAGTGGATCTATGGGGATCTATGGGGGTCCATGGGGACACATGGGAGGTCCATGTGGGTCCATGGGGATCCATGTGGATCTATGGGGATCCATGGGGGGTCTAAGGGGATCCATGGGCATCTATGGGGATACATGTGGGTCTATGGGGATCCATGGGGACACATGTGGGTCCCTGTGGATCTATGGGGATCCATGGGAATACAAGTGGATCTATGGGGGTCCATGGGGACACATGTGGGGTCCATGTGGGTCCATGGGGATACAAGTAGATCTATGGGGATCCATGGGGACACATGTGGATCTATGGGGATACAAGTGGATCTATGTGGATCCATGGGGACACATGTGGATCTATGGGGATCTATGGGGGTCCATGGGGATACATGTGGGTCCATGGGGATACAAGTGGGTCCATGGGGATCCATGGGCATCTATGGGGATACAAGTGGATCTATGGGGATACATGGGGATCCATGGGGACACATGTGGGTCCATGTGGGTCCATGGGGATCCACGGGGTCCATGTGGGTCCATGGGGACACATGTGGATCTATGGGGATCCATGGGCATCTATGGGGATCCATGTGGATCTATGGGGATCCATGGGGATACAAGTGGATCTATGGGGATCCATGGGGTCCATGGGGATACAAGTGGATCTATGGGGGCCCATGGGGGTCCATGGGAGGTCCATGGGGATCCATGTGGATCTATGGGGATCCATGGGGATACAAGTGGATCTATGGGGATACATGTGGGTCCATGGGGATACATGTGGATCTATGGGGATCTATGGGGGTCCATGGGGATACAAGTGGATCTATGGGGATCTATGGGGGTCCATGGGGATACATGTGGATCTATGGGGATCCATGGGGACACATGTGGATCTATGGGGGTCCATGGGGACACATGTGGATCTATGGGGATCCATGGGGACACATGTGGATCCATGGGGACACATGTGGATCTATGGGGATCTATGGGGATCTATGGGGGTCCATGGGGACACATGGGGGTCCCTGGGGATCCATGGGCATCTATGGGGACACATGTGGATCTATGGGGATCCATGGGGTCCATGGGGATACAAGTGGATCCATGGGGTCCATGGGGACACATGTGGATCCATGTGGATCTATGTGGATCCATGGTGTCCCTGTGTGCCCCTATATCTCACCAGGGCTGCGCAGGATGGCCGACAGCGCGGAGGTGCTGGAGTGCCCAAACAGCCTCTCGTGCATGAGCTGCCGCTGCCGCGCCTCCTGCTCCCTGCGCAGCGCCTGCGCCTCGGCCGCGATGTCGGGCGGCATCACCGCCAGCACGCTGTCCTCCATGTCCTCCAGCACCGAGCGCCGCAGCTCCGACGGCAGCGTCTGGATGAACGTCACCGGGTCCATGGGGGCGTCGGAGCTGGTGGCCTGAGCCAGCTCCCGGCGCTGCTGCTCCGCGCGCTGCTGGGCCAGCACCTCAAGGGGGGACGGGCACGGGTTAGGCCACACCCACCCTCATTAAGCCCCTCCCCCCTCATTAAGACACGCCCATCATTAAGCCCCTCCCCTCATTAAGCCACGCCCATCATTAAAGCCCCCCATTAAGCCACGCCCATCATTAAGCCCCTCCCCCTCATTAAGCCACGCCCCCTCATTAAGCCACGCCCCCCTCATTAAGCCACGCCTTCCCTCATTAAGCCAC
>NW_015440423.1:0-1149 GCF_001577835.2 Coturnix japonica | reverse complement strand
GACCCCCAATCCCTTAAGGGCACTATGGGGACTCCCCCCCAATCCCTCCCCATCCCTTAAGGGCACTATGGGGAGCCCCCCCCCCTCCTTTTATCCCTTCAGGTCACTATGGGGGGGTCCTTAGGGACATGGGGTGGGGGATCCTTGGGGACATGGGGGGGGTTATTGGAGATATGGGGGGTTTCCATGGGGACATGGACCTCCTTGGTGACACATGGGGGGGTCCTTGGGTACACGGGGGTCCTTAGAGATGTGGTGGGGGGGGGTCCTTGGGGACATGAGGTGTGGGTCCTTGGGGATATGGTGGGGTCCTTGGGGCCATATGGGGCCATTTGGGGACACGAGGTAGGGATCCTTGAGGACATGGACCTCCTTGGGGACACGGGGGGGTCTTTGGGGACATGGGGGGGGGTCCCTGGGGACATATGGGGCCATTTGGGGACACAGGGAGGGTCCTTGGGGACAAGGGGGGGTCCTTGGGGATATGGACCTCCTTGGAGACAACGGGGAGGGGTCTTTGGGGACACAGAGAGGGTTCTTGGGGATATGGAGGGGGTCCTTGGGGCCATATAGGACCATATGGGGCCATATGGGGCCATACAGGGCCATATAGGGCCATATAAGACCATACAGGGCCATATAGGACCATATGGGGCTGTATGGGGCCATATAGGACCATATGGGGCTGTATGGGGCCATATAGGACCATAAGGGGGCCGTATGGGGCCATATAGGACCATAAGGGGGCCGTATGGGGCCATATAGGACCATATGGGGCTGTATGGCGCCATATAGGACCATATGGGGCTGTATGGGGCCATATAGGACCATATGGGGCTGTATGGGGCCATATAGGACCATATGGGGCCATATGGGGCTGTATAAGGCCATATATGACCATATGGGGCCATATAGGACCATATAGGACCATATGGGGCCATACAGGGCCATATAGGACCATATGGGGCCGTATGGGGCCATATAGGACCATATAGGGCCACTGACCTGCGAGCGGATCCTCCTCCTCGGAGCTGGTGGAGGGCAGCGGTTCCTCCAGGATCCCCCTCGAGTCGGAGCCCGAAATGGCAGCGGCCGAATCCCTCGTGGAGGGGCTCTCTGACGACGAGGCGGGGGGGGAGCTGGGGGGGG
>NW_015440422.1:4158-8992 GCF_001577835.2 Coturnix japonica | reverse complement strand
TATAGGGCTATGAGGGGGGATTGGGTGATATAGGGGCATGGAGGACTGAGGGGGTGGTGGGACTGGGGGACACTGGGAGGATATGGGCTGTGATATAGGGGGATCTATAGGGGTAATGCGAGGGATTATCGGGGCAGTATTGTGGACAGGGAGGGAAATGGGGGGTATTGAGGGGATATGAGAGAGTGGAGGGGAATATGGGAGACTGGAGGGATATGGGAAAATGAGGGGCACTGGAGACATACGGCTCTTATGGAGCCCCCCCCCATCGATGGTTGCTATAGCGCCCCCTATGCGTCTGTGAGGTTCACATTATAGCGCCCCATTCATGGAGGCTGACCTATAGCGCCCCTATGGGCTGCAGCGAAGTCGCTATTTTGCCCCCTATGGCTGGAGGTCGCATTTTGTCCCCCTATGGGCTGGAGGTCGCTATAGCGCCTATGGGCGGAGTCGCTATAGCCCCCCTATGGAGGTTTATAGCGCCCCCTATGGCTGCGAGGATCTATAGCCCCCTATGAGGCTGTTTTTAAGGCCCCATGGCTGGAGGTCGCCGGTATTAGCGCCCCTTATGGAGGCTGTTATAGCGCCCCTAGTGGGTTCTGCGAGGTCCCTATAAGCTCCCTATATGGGAGGTAGCGCCCCCTATGGGCTGGAGGTCCCTATAGCGCCCCCTATGGAGGCTGTTATAGCGCCCCCTATGGGCTGGAGGTCACTATAGCCCCTGTATGAGAGCTGCTATAGCGCCCCTATGGGCTGGAGGTCCTATAGCGCACCCCTGTATGGAGGCTGTTCATAGCGCCCTATGGGTGGAGGTCACTATTAGCGCCCCTTTTGGAGGCTGTTATAGCGCTTTATGGGCTGGATGTTACCGCTCCGGTAAATCATAGGATGCTGATTGTTGCCATAGGTAACCGGGATGTGGCGGTTGCCATAGGTAACGTGATGCTGTTGTCGCCCAGTGAAGTACAGGCTGTCCGCGCCGCATGTACCGCTCGTGCACCACTTCAGACTCTTCCGCTGCCAGAGCAATGTCTATTCTACCTGCCCCATGATTATACAGGATATCGATTTATTGGGACTATGGGGCCTCTATGGGGGGAATATGGGCCCTTGGGGATATGCGGGTTTAGGGAGGTATGAAGGGATATGGGGTGTCTATGGGGGCTGTGGGGACTCTACTGGGGGGGATATGGCGGTCTCTATGGGGATTTGGGGGGCCTTTGGAAGCATGGATATAATGGGGGCCTTGGGGCTCGAGTGGATATGGGGATCTATGGGGATAATGGGCTCTAATGGGGGTATGGGGCTCTTGGGGGGAGTCTATGGAGTCTCTAATGGGGGCTATGGGGCTCTTATTCGGGGGGAAAAAGATGGGGGCTTTATGGGACGGTTAACATGAAGGGAGATTATGGGGTGTCTCATGGGGCTGCTGTAGGACTCTTAATGCGAGGTTTATGGGATCTCGTATGGGGTGGTTATGAGCTCTATGGGTCTCATGGGGGGTTTATGAGTGGATAAGGGGTTTCTATAGGGGGTATGGGGTTCTGTAGGGGGCTATGGGGCTCATATGGGGTTAATGGGGCTCATATGGGTTAATGGGGCTCATATGGGGAGGATAGGGGACCCTATGGGGATTGGGGCTCTATGGGGGGATATGGGGGCTCTATGGGATAGGGAGGGTCTATGGGGAATGATGAGGCCTCTGTTGGCGGAGATGTATGGGACTACTATGGGGGATATGGGCTCTATAGGGGGATATGGGGCTTTGTGGGGGATATGAGGGCTCTACTGGGGGGAATATGGCGTTCTATCGGGGGCACTATGGACCCGTGGAGGGTCTCTATGGAGGAATGGGGCTCGTAGAGGGGAGGGGGGGAAGGAAATAAGGGCAAAGAGGGGGATCATGTCCCCCCTCCCCTCTAATTAAGGTACAGACGGTGACGACGGTGGGGGGTGCGAGGGGCAGCGACGGCATATACCCGCGCTCACGCGCTGACGCGCACAGCACCCCACGTCCTCACCAGCCATGCCCGCGCGACAACGCACGAGGACGAAGTTAGTGAGTCTCATGGAGGTTGAGGCTTGCCCGGCTAAACTGATGGGTTAACTAAGGGGAAGGCGATGGGGATATGGGGGGATCATGGCGAGCTTAGGGGGATATAGTGGACATTGGGGGGTTAGGTATGGGTGTAATGGGCGTGATATGGGCTCTTGGGGGGATAGCGGCGGTCATAACACAACAGCGTATGGGGTTGCTCTGTATGGGGCTTACCTTGGGTATGACAGGGATATTGGGGTCCTCTTCCCATGGGCGGGTATGGCGGGGATATGGGGATAGATGGGCTCTATCGGGGATAGGGGCTCGTATTATGGGGGATATGGCGGTCTCTCATGGGGGTATGGGTGGCCTCTCATGGGGGCTCTAATGGGGGGCACTATGGGGGTCTGCCCGACAAGTGAGAAGGAGGATAATGAGGGCTCTATCGGCAGGGATATGGGTCCTCCTACTGAGGGTATGCAGGCGAATATGGGCTCATCTGGGGACATAATGGGGGCTCTATGGGGATATGGGGTCTCACTATGGTACGTGGTATCAGGGATATGGGGTTTATGAAGGAGGGACTATGGGGCTCTATGGGGGTATGGGGTCTCTAGGGGGGTTATGAAGGAATTGGATGGGGTCTCCTATGGTAGGGGATATTGGGGGCTCTATGGGGGGATATGGGTCTCTATGGGGGGTTGAAGGGATTATCGGGTCTCTAGAGGGGATTTGGCGGGCTCTATGAGGGGATATGGCGGTGTCTATGGGGGGATATTGGGGGTTCTATGTGGGAGGTATGAAGGATATGGGGTGTCTAGGGGGATACTGGGGGCGGTACTGTGGGCTCTCTGGGGGGTATGGGGTTGTCTATCGGGGATCATGAGGCTCTATGCAGAGAGCACCTATAGTGGGGGTTATGGGGGCTCTATGAGTAGGGAATGTGGGGACTCTAATGTGTGGGGTATTGGGGCTTTTGATGGGGATATAGGATATGAGTGGGGATATATGGGATATATGGGGATATATTTGGCGTATGATTGGAGGCATCAATATGGGGGGGATATGGGGGGGTTGGGGGCTCTATGGTGGGGATATGGGGTGTTCATATGGGGGGATATGGGGTGTTCTATGGGGGTATGAAGGGATATCGGGGTTGTCTAGGGGGATATGGGGCGGTACGGGGGCTCTTGGGGGGTCATGGGTGTTATGTCTATCGGGGGAATTATTGGAGGCTCTATGGGGGGATATAGGGGGGTATGGGGGCTCTATGGGAGGATATGGGGGCTCTATGGGGGGATATTGGGGCTTTATGGGGGATATGAAGGCGGATATGGGGGGGATATATGGATATATGGGGAATATATGCGGGATATTGGAGGCTCTATGGGGGGATATGGTGCAGGTATGGGGGCTCTATGGGGGGATATATGGGGTTCTCTATGGGGGGGGATTTGCGGGGCTCTATGGGGATATGGGGCTCTATGGGAGGATATTGGGGGGATATGGGGCTCTATGGGGCGGGCTATGGGGGTTCTATGGGGGTATGGGGGAATTATGGGGGCTGCTATGGGGGGATATTGGGCTCTATGGGGGGGTTATGGGGCTCATATGGGGGTTTATGAGGGACATGGGTTCTCATATGTGGGGTGTGATATTGGGGGTTCTAAGTGGGGGCTTAGGCCGGTCTTCTATGGGGGCTTGCTGGGGTGGGATTTGAGGGCTTTATTGGGGGGATATGGTGGTCTTCTCGCACTGTGGACGCGATGTAGGCCCGCACGGCCTATTGGGGGGACATTGAGATCTCTTTGCTTGTCCAGGGGCAATGATAGCGCCCAAAAACACCGTCTCTATGGGGAACAGGTATGAAGGGATTGGTCCTCTTATATAGGGGGCTATGGGGTCTCTATAGAAAGCTATGGGGTCTCTATGGGGGGCTATGGGTCTCTATGGGGGGCTATGGGGGGCTCTATGGGGGGCTATGGGTTCTCCATGAGGCTGGGATGTGGGTATGGGGTGGTTATGGGGTTGCTATGGCAGACTATAGGGTCTCTATGGGGGGGTATGGGTCTCTATGGGGGTTTATGGGGTTTTATGAAGGGATATGGGGTCTCTATGGGGTCTCTATGTGGGTCTGGGGTCCATCATAACCCCCCCCCCCATTAACAGACATAGCCGTGCCAGCCAATCTCCGCTGTGGGATCCAAGATGGCGCCGCCCCCCCACGGGATGACTCCGCCCACACAGCACCAAGCCCCGCCCACACGCACTGATTGGTCACGCCCACCCCGGAAGCCCCGCCCACATGGGAGTGCTGGTCCCACCCACTTGGTGACGGGGAGCTCTGATTGGTGGAAATGAACTAATTAGCATAGGGGCGTGGCCTGCTGTGAGGCCCCGCCCACATGGGAGTGCTGGTCCCGCCCACTTTGTGATGGGGAGCTCTGATTGGTTGGAATAAATAATTAATTAGCATAGGGGAGTGGCCTGGTGAGGTCCCGCCCACTTCATGATGGGGAGCTCTGATTGGTGGAAATAAAGAACAAATTAACATAGGGGTGTGGTTTGATTGGGGCGTGGCTTCAATGACGAATCTGATTGGCTCTTTTAAAGGGGGTGTGATTTTAGGTGGGCGTGGCTTCAGCATCAAAGCTGATTGGCTATTTAGAAGGGGGCGTGGCTTAAGTGGGCGGGACTTGCTTCTTGATTGACAGGGCAGGACTCAAATGGACAAATCCTATTGGTTGGCCAATTTGGGCCTTTTTTACCCCAAATCCCCCCTAAAATTCAATATTT
>NW_015440422.1:0-2555 GCF_001577835.2 Coturnix japonica | reverse complement strand
GAAGAAAAAATGGCATTCTCACCGTTATCACAAGGAGAAGCGACGATTCGTGAGGTAAAAAGAGGGGAAAAGGTTAAAATTGAGGCTCGGGGCCGCATTGAACGGAGGGGTCTGAACGCGGCCGCCATCTTGACGGACGGAGACAAAATGGCGGCCAGCCGTTCCCCCCTCAGAGCGTTTCCCGCTCTTGGGTTATGCCCCGCCTCCTCGCTGCGGTTCGACCTATCAGAGGGCTGAATCGCAACCCGATCGACCAATCGGAGTGCGGGTAGCGCCGCGGGGAATGATGGGAGTATCTCAGGGCGCGAAGACCACAAAATGGCGGCGGCGGCTTTCCCGCCTTCGTGTTTAGCCCCGCCTACTCGGGGCTGTTCGACCAATCAGAGGGCGCGGTCTCCGCCGATCGACCAATCAGCGTCTCTGTGGGGTCTCTATGTGGCTGGGATGTGGTAACGGAGTCTGTGTGGGGCTGCGATGTGGTGAGGGGCGCTATGGGGCTCTATGGGGTGTCTATGGGGCTCTATGGGTTGTCTGTGGGGCACTATAGAGCTCTATGGGGTGTCTATGGGGCTCTATGGGGTGTCTATGGGGTATCTATGGGGCTCTATGGGGGTGTCTATGGGGCTCTATGGGACTCTATGTGGCTCTATGGGGCTCTATGGGGTGTCTATGGGGCTCTATGGGGTGTCTGTGGGGCTCTATGGGGCTCTATGGGGTTTCTATAGTTCTCTATAGGTCTCTACGGGACTCTATGGGGTCTCTATGGGTCTCTGTGAGTCTCTATGGGGTCTCTATGGGTCTCTACGGGGCTCTATGGGTCTCTATGAGTCTCTATGGGGTTTCTATGGGTCTCTATTAGTTTCTGTGGGTCCCTATGGGGCTCTGTGAGTCTCTATGGGTCTCTACGGGACTCTATGGGGTCCCTATGGGTCTCTATGGGGTCTCTATGGGGTCTCTATGGGTCTCTATGGGTCCCTATGGGTCTCTATGGGGTCTCTATGGATCTCTATAGGGTTTCTATGGGACTCTATGGAGTCCCTATGGGTCTCTATGGGGCTCTATGTGTCTCTATGGGTCTCTCTCTATGGGTCTCTATGGGTCCCTATGGGTCTCTATGGGGTCTCTATGGATCTCTATAGGGTTTCTATGGGACTCTATGGAGTCCCTATGGGTCCCTATGGGTCTCTATGGGGTCTCTATGGATCTCTATAGGGTTTCTATGGGACTCTATGGGGTCCCTATGGGGCTGTGGGCGTGGCCACAAGACAGGGGGCGTGGCTTATCCGTTCCCACGCTTTGGCACCGCCCACTCTTGCACACGTCACTCGTGACGTCACCAAGCCCCGCCCCCTCCCCACTCGGTCCCTGTTCGGAGCCGGCGACCGGAGCGACACGAGGAGGGGGGGGGGAGGGGGGTCAGCGACCTTTGACCTCTGACCCCACTGACCTCTTGACCTTGGACAGCCCCTCCCATGGTGCAACGCGGCGAGGGGGCGGCCCCGCCCCCACCGGTGGGGGGAGATGGGGTGAGGGGGGTCTATGGGGTGTCTATGGGGCTCTATGGGATCTCTATGGGGCTCTATGGGGGGTCTATGGGGCTCTATGGGATCTCTATGGGGTGTCTATGGGGCTCTATGGGACTCTATGGGGTGTCTATGGGGCTCTATGGGATCTCTATGGGGTGCCTATGGGGCTCTATGGGGTGTCTATGGGGCTCTGTGGGACTCTATGGGGAGATATGGGGTCCTAAGGGGATTATATGGGGGGATATGGGGAGATATGTGGGCTCTATGGGGTGTCTATGGGGCTCTATGGGGTGTCTATGGGGCTCTATGGGGTGTCTATGGGGCTTTATGGAGTATCTATGGGGCTCTATGGGACTCTATGGGGTGTCTGTGGGGCTCTATGGGGCTCTATGGGGGTCTATGGGGAGTCTATAGGGCTCTATGGGGTGTCTATGGAGCTCTATGGGGCTCTATGGGGTGTCTATGGGGCTCTATGGGGTGTCTATAGGGATCTATGGTGTGTCTATGGGGTCTCTATGGGGCTCTATGGGGTGTCTATGGGGCTATATGGGGCTCTATTGGGTTGTATGGGTCTCTATGGGGTGCTATGGGGTGTCTGTGGGGTGTCTATGGGGATCTATGGGGTCTTTATACGGCTCTAGGGGTTGGCTATGGGGCACTATGGGGGGGCTATGGGGCACTATGGGGTCTCTATGGGGCTCTATGGGGCACTGTGGGGACTCTATGGGGTCTCTGCTGGCTGCTATGGGGCACTGCGGGGTCTCTCTGCAGCGCTATGGGGTCTCTATGGGGTGCTATGGGGCTCTGTGGGTCTCTATGGGGCCAATGGGGCACTGCTATCCCCCTTCCCCCCCCAGGAGGATCCCCCCACAGCGCTACAGCTCCGCATTCAGGGCCTGAACATAAAGGTACCCAGTGCCCCATAGACCCACCCCATAGCCCCCTATATCTCCCCATATCCCCCCATATAACCCCATATCCCCCCATATAAACCCATATCCCCCCTATCACCCCCCATAGCCCCCCATA